>NW_017217327.1:0-12602 GCF_001704415.2 Capra hircus | reverse complement strand
CTCCGACATAGCCCGTCTCGCACTGCAAGAGGAACCCGGAGCGTTCCGCGCCATTATCCGAGTGGCCCGCCGGTTTCGCTAGCTAGCTTCTGAGAGGAGTATGGAGGTATCCTTTCCCTGCGTGGTGGGGAAAGAATCCCGGCGTCCCGTCTCATCTCAAGGAGGCAGGCTCTCCCACAGGAAAGGCGAGAGGAACTCCAGGATCAGGCCCCATTCCCAGAGTCCCCCAGATGTCTCAGTCCATTCCAGGGAAACCGTTTTCCCTGCACTGCCTCGACTTTCAAGCCGAGGATCGACTCACACCGCGATGGCACGTTGGACAGCCCTGTGGGAAAGCCACGTGGGAAAGCCTCGTGGGAAAACCTCGAGCGAAAGCCAGATCCTTTGATCCACGCGAAAGGAAGCGTGACACTGCTGCTACAGCTCGGGAGGAAAGCGCACGTGCATGCCCCCACTCGAGACGAGGACTGACTCCCCTGGGGAGACTCCAGTAGTAGCCCAAGATCCATGTCAGCACTGGAGAGGAATCCTCAGGTTCCTGCACCGACTCCACACAAGGTCTTAGGACCCGGCATCGACGGGACAGGAATCCCGAGAGGCCCCCAAGCATCTCGCATGGGGACTGGCCTTTCCTGAGGCCACCACAGCGGGTCCCTGAGGTCCCCGTCGTAAGTCGAGAGCACCTGACGCAACTCGAGAAAATCCAGGACGTTCTCCCCTCCAGGAGAGATGAGGCCCATTTCCGCTGAGGCGTCTCGAGGCTAATCACATCTATCATCTGGAACTTCCAAAGGGTCCTTCACACCCCCTTGCTGCAACTCAAGAAGTTCCCAGACATACCCGTCTCCACTAGAGAGGAAGCACGAGAGTTCCGCCCACATCCAAAGGAGCCCCGTTTCCACCTCCTAGCTCGAGAGGAGGGATCCTTTCCCAGCGTGGTCGGGAAAGAATTCCCGGCGTTTCCGTTGCATCTCAACAGGAGGCGCTCTCCACAGGATAGGCGAGAGGACTCCAGGGTCGTGCCACCATTCCCAGAGTACCCTGGATGTCTCAGTCCATTCCAGGGAAAACTGTTTTCCGTGCACTGCCTCGACTTTCAAGCCGAGGATCGACTCACACCACGGTGGCACGTGGGACAGCCCTGTGGGAAAGCCTCGTGCGAAAGCCTCGAGGGAAAGCCACAGATCCCTTGATCCACGCGTAGGGAAGCATGACAATGCTGCTACGGCTCGGGAGGAAAGCGCACGTGCATGCCCCCACTCGAGACGGGGACTGACTCCCCTGGGGAGACTGCAGAAGTACCCAAGATCCATGTCAGCAGGGAGAGGAACACTCAGGTTCCGGCACCGACTCCACACAAGGGCTTAGGCCCCAGCATCGAAGTGAGAGGAATCCCGAGAGGCCCCCGAGCAACTCGCATGTGCACTGGGTTTTCCTGAGGCTACCAGAGCGGGTCCCTGAGGTCCCCGTCGTAAGTCGAGAGCACCTGCCGCAAATCGAGAAAATCCAGGAGGTTCTCCCCTCCAGGCGAGATGAGGCCCATTTCCGCTGAGGCGTCTCCAGGATATTCACCTAACCTCTGGAACTTCCAAAGGGTTCTTCACACCCTTTTGCCACTCAAGAAGTTCCCCGACATACTGTCTCCACTCGAGAGGAAGCACGAGAGTCCCGCCCACATCCAGAGGGGCCCCGTTTCCGCCTGCTAGCTCGAGAGGAGGGATCCTTTCCCTTCGTGGTCGGGAAAGAATTCCCGGCATTCCGACCCATCTTAAGAGGAGGCTCTCTGTACAAGAAAGGCGAGAGGAACTCCAGGGTCGTGCCACCATTCCCAGAGTCCAGCCCCCAGATGTCTCAGTCCATTCCAGGGAAATCTGTTTTCCCTGCACTGCCTCGACTTTCAAGCCGAGGATCGACTCACAACATGGTGACAGGTGGGACAGCCCTGTGGAAAAGCCTCGGGAAAGCCTCTTGGGAAAGCCTCGAGGGAAAGCCTCGTGGAAAGCCTCGAAAGAAAGACACAGATCCCTTGATCCACGTGAAGGGAAGTGCGACACTGCTGCTACAGCTCGGGAGGAAAGCGCACGTCCATGCCCCTACTCGAGACGAGGACTGACTGCCCTGGGGAGAATCCAGAAGTACCCCCCAAGATCCATGTCTGCACTGGAGAGGAATCCTCAGGTTCCGGCACTGAGTCCACACAAGGTCTTAGGCCCCAGGATCGACGGAAGAGGAATCCCGAGAGGCCCCCGAGCAACTCCCATGGGGACTGGCCTTTCCTGAGGCCACCAGAACGGATCCCTGAGGCCCCTTCGTAAGTCGAGAGCACCTGCCGCAACTCGAGAAAATCCAGGAGGTTCTCCCCTCCAGACGAGATGACGCCCATTTCCGCTGAGGCAAGTAGGGGTAATCACACTTAAACTCTGGAACTTCCAAAGGGTCTTTCACACCCTTGCTGCAACTCAAGAAGTTCCCGACATACCCGTCTCCACTCTAGAGGAATCGGAGAGTCCCGCCCATATCCAGAGTGGCCCCCGTTTCCGCCTGCTAGCTCGAGAGGAGGGATCCTTTCCCTGCGTGGTCGGGAAAGAATTCCTAGCGTTCCCCTTGGCATCTCAAGAGGAGGCGCTCTCCACAGGAAAGGCGAGAAGAACTCCAGGATCAGGCCCCATTCCCAGAGTCCCCAAGATGTCTCAGTCCATTCCAGGGAAACCTGTTTTCCCTGCGCTGCCTCGACTTTCAAGCCGGAGGATCGACTCACACCACGGTGGCAAATGGGACAGCCCTGTGGGAAAGCCTCGTGGGAAAGCCACAGATCCCTTGATCCTCGAGAAGGGAAGCGTGACACTGCTACTACAGCTCGGGAGGAAAGCGCTCGTGCATGCCCCCACTCGAGACGAGGACTGACTCCCCTGGGGAGACTCCAGAAGTACCCCAAGATCCATGTCAGCACTGGAGAGAAATCCTCAGGTTCCGGCACCGACTCCACACAAAGTCTTATGCTGGGGTCCAGCCCCGGTGGATCCAGCGAATTCGAAGGGTGGACGGCGTTGGCGTGGAAAGCCTTGTTTATTTATTAATGTAAGATTACATTAGGAAACTATAGTGTAGTAAGAAGATTAAGTGGAGGAAGAGTGCTGAATAGCTTGGTTTACGCGGACGGCCAATAAAATTCCAGACAAGGAAT
The DNA here is from genome assembly GCF_001704415.2 of Capra hircus. Lineage (NCBI taxonomy): Eukaryota > Metazoa > Chordata > Mammalia > Artiodactyla > Bovidae > Capra > Capra hircus. Next base: position 9,418 of record NW_017217327.1, on the reverse strand, counting down.
TTGCACCACCTACGTTGGGCCACCGGCGCCCGCTTGAATATCTAAGGGTGCCTCGCCTTAAGCTCCCTTTCGTGCGGGTCTTAACAGCCAGGCCAAGTAAGTAGACCTGGCGAGCCTCCGCACTCCAGGTGGAGATTCAGCCTGAAGTTATAGTAAAGAGCAGAGAGAAGGAAAGGTAGAGAAGAAGAAAGAGAGAGAAAGACACAGGGGGAGCCAGAGTCCCAAGAAACCAGGCTGAGAGACTAGTTCGAGAAGCTGGTCCGAGAAACTGGCCCCCGGCCCCTGGCCTCCTCTTTATTGATCAGACGGTCTTTTATACTTTTGATAATACATGGAGATCAATGGATAACACAAAATTATGTACTGTTCTCAACCCAGATTCTTTCTGTATATCATTTTGTATACAAAAAGGTCTCAGGTAATTTACATTATCTTCTGGCCAAGAGGATTGTTAACACTTTTTGGCTCTCTTCCTTAATGAATGTTAATTTTGTTTCCCCTGAAGTGTTTTTCTTTAATCTGCATCTCCTTAAAGCACTAAAGTTACATCTCTATAGAACAAAGGTGCAGTGGGTTATAACAAAAGAAGGTACTTAACTCAAAGATCTAATGTTGCTAATACCAGGTCTACTACTTGTTTTTTCACATACCAACTATATCTAAAAATAAAGGATATGAAAATTTGGCAGCAAGCATTGACCCAAAAAATGAAACTTTTAATCAGTCCTATTCTAAAGATTCTGACTCCTCAGAAGCTCCTGCATTCCTAGGATGTTTTAAGCTTCCTGTGCCTCCTGCGGTCAGGAGGCCTCAAACAATCACAAGCGCAGCTGTACGAGTTCTACAGGCAGGCTAGAAAAGCCATCAGAGGGTTTTTGGATTGAAACACTCTTTCAAATGCAGAAGACTAACGCCCTGAATGACTTTTTCCAGAAAAGGTCAGAAGAGTGAAAAAGCAGAGCACAAAAACCGGTAGATTTTTGTTGGGGTACATGCTTAAAAATTTCCAGAGGGGTCCCTGAAGTCTGAGCACGCCCTGCGTATGTCAGCTTCCTTCCTCATAACCTTGTCACGGGCGGGCTTCCTCACACTGGCTCCCGGCAGCCTTAGGCCCCGGCATCGACGGGAGAGGAATCCCGAGAGGCCCCCGAGCAACTCGCTTGGGGACTGGCCTTTCCTGAGACCCCGTCGTAAGTCGAGAGCACCTGCCGCAACTCGAGAAACTCCAGGAGGTTCTCCCCTCCAGGCGAGATGAGGCCCATTTCCGCTGAGGCATCTCGAGGCTAATCACGCCTAACCTCTGGAACTTACAAAGGGTCTTTCCACACCCTTGCTGCAACTCAAGAAGTTCCCGACATACCCATCTCCACTCAAGAGGAATCACGAGAGTCCCGCCCTCATCCAGAGGAGTCCCGATTCCGCCTCCCAGCTGGAGAGGAGGGATCCTTCCCCTGCGTGGTCGGGAAAGAATTCCTGGCATTTCCGTGGCATCTCAAGAGGAGGCGCTCTCCACAGGAAAGGGGAGAGGAACTCCAGGTTCGTGCCACCATTCCCCAGAGTCAACCAGATGTCTCAGTCAATTGCAGGGAAACCTGTTTTCCCATGCACTGCATCGACTTTCAAGCCGAGGATCGACTCACACCACGGTGGCACGTGGGACAGCCCTGTGGGAAAGCCTCGTGGGAAAGCCTCGTGGGAAAGCCTCGAGGGAAAGCCCCTGATCCCTTGATCCACGCGAAGGGAAGCGTGACACTGCTGCTACAGCTCTGGAGGAAATCCCACGTGCATGCCCCCACTAGAGACTACGACTGACTCCCCTGGGGAGACTCCAGAAGTACCCCAAAATCCATGTCAGCACTGCAGAGGAATCCTCAGTTCCGGCACCGAAATCACACAAGGTCGTAGGCCCCGCATCGACGGGAGAGGAATCCCGAGAGGCCCCTGAGCAATCGCATGGGACTGGCCTTTCCTGAGGCCACCAGAGCGGGTCCCTGAGGTCCCTGTCGTAAGTCGAGAGCACCTGCCGCAACTCGAGAAAATCCAGGAGGTTCTCCCTCCAGGCGAGATGAGGCCCATTTCGCTGAGGCGTCTCGAGGCTAATCACACCTAACCTATGGAACTTCCAAAGGGTCCTTCACACCCTTGCTGCAACTCAAGAAGCTTCCCCATATACCCGTCTCCACTCGAGAGGAAGCCCGAGAGTCCGCCCACATCCAGAGGAGCCCCGTTCCGCCTCCTAGCTCGAGAGGAGGGATCCTTTCCTGTGGTCGGAAGATTCCCGGAGTTCCCGTCTCATCTCAAGAGGAGGCGCTCTCCACAGGAAAGGCGAGAGGAACTCCAATTCGTGCACCCATTCCCAGAGGCCCCCAGATGTCTCAGTCCATTCCATGGAAACCTGTTTCTCCTGCACTGCCTCGACTTTCTAGCCTAGGATCGACACGAAACACGGTGACTCGTGGGACAGCCCTGTGGAAAAGCCACGTGGGAAAGCCTCGTGGGAAAGCCTCGTGGGAAAACCTCTTGGCAAAGCCTCGAGGGAAAGCCACAGATCCGTTTATCCATGCGAAGGGAAGCGTGACACTGCTGCTACAGCTCGGGAGGAAAGCGCACGAGCATGACCACACTCGAGTAGATGACTGACTGCCCTGAGAGACTCCAGAAGTTCCCCAAGATCCATGTCAGCACTGGAGAGGAATCCTCAGGTTCCAGCACCGACTCCACACAAGATCTTCGGCCCCGGCATCACCGGGAGAGCAATCCCGAGAGGCCCCGCGAGCAACTCGCATGGGGACAGGCCTTTCCTGAGACCACCAGAGCGGGTCCCTGAGGTCCCCGTCGTAAGTTGAGAGCACCTGCCGCAACTCGAGAAAATCCAGGAGGTTCTCCCCTCCAGGGGAGATGAGGCCCATTTCCGCTGAGGCGTCTCGAGGCTAATCACACCTAACCTCTGGAACTTCCAAAGGGTCCTTCACACCCTTGCTGCAACTCAAGAAGTTCCCCGACATACCCGTCTCCACTCGAGAGGAAGCACGAGAGTCGCGCCCACATCCAGAGGAGCCCTGTTTCCGCCTCATAGCTCGAGAGGATTGATCCTTTCCATGCGTGTTCGGGAAAGAATTCTCGGCATTCCCGTCGCATCTCAAGAGGAAGCGCTCTCCAGAGGAAAAAGCGAGAGGAACTCCAGGTTCGTGCCACGATTCCTAGAGTCCCTCAGATGTCTCAGTCCATTTCAGGGAACCTGTATTCCCTGCACTGCCTCGACTTTCAAGCCGAGGATCGACTCACACCACAGTGGCACGTGGGGCAGCCCTGTGGGAAAGCCTCGTGGGAAAGCCTCGAGGGAAAGCCACAGATCCCTTGATCCACGCGAAGGGAAGCGTGACACTGCTGCTAAAACTCGGGAGGAAAGCGCACGTGCATGGCCTCACTCGAGACGAGGACTGACACCCCTGGGGAGACTCCAGAAGTACCCCAAGATCCATGTCAGCACTGGAGAGGAATCCTCAGGTTCTGGCACCGACTCCACACAAGGTCTTAGGCCTTTGCATCAACGGGAGAGGAATCCGAGAGGCCCCAGAGCAACTCGCATGGGGACTGGCCTTTCCTGAGGCCACCAGAGCGGGTCCCTGAGGTCCCCGTCGTAAGTCGAGAGCACCTGCCGCCACTCGAGAAAATCCAGGAGGTTCTCCCCTCCAGGCGAGCTGAGACCTGTTTCCGCTCAGGTATCTCGAGGCTAATCACACCGTACCTCTGGAACTTCCAAAGGGTCCTTCACACCCTTGCTGCAACTCTAGAAGTTCCCCGACATACCCGTCTGCACTCGAGAGGAAGCACGAGAGTCCCGCCATCATCCAGAGGAGCCCCGATTTCCAGCTCCTAGCCCGAGAGGAGGATCCTTTCCCTGCGTGGTCGGGAAAGAATTCCCGGCGTTCCCGTCACATCTCAAGTGGAGGCGCGCTCCACAGGAAAGGCGAGAGGAACTCCAGGGTCGTGCCACCATTCCCAGAGTCCCCTGGATGTCTCAGTCCATTCCAGGGAAACCTGTTTTCCCTGCACTGCCTCGACTTTCAAGCCGAGGAATCGACTCACACCACTGTGGCATGTGGGACAGCCCTGTGGGAAAGCCTCGTGGGAAAGCCTCTTTGGAAAGCCTCGTGGGAAAGCCTCGAGGGAATGCCACAGATCCCTTTTTCCATGGGAAGGGTAGCGTTACACTGCTGCTACAGCTCGGGAGGAAATTGCACTTGCATGCCCCACTCGAGACGGAGGACTGACTCCCCTGGGGAGACTCCAGGATACCCCAAGATCCATGTCAGCACTGGAGAGGAATCCTCAGGTTCTGGCACCGACTCCACACAAGGTCTTAGGCCCTGGCATCGATGTGAGAGGAATCCCGAGAGGCCCCCGAGCAACTCACATGGGACTGGCCTTTCCTGAGGACACCAGAGCGGTTTCCCTGAGGTACCCGTCGTAAGTCGAGAGCACCTGTCGCAAATCGAGAAAATCCAGGAGGTTCTCCCCTCCAGGCGACATGAGGCCCATTTCCGCTGAGGTATCTCAAGGCTAATCACACTTTACCTAAGGAACTTCCAAAGGGTCCTTCACACCCTTGCTGCAACTCAAGAAGTTCCCTGATATACCCGTCTCCACTCGAGAGGAAGCACGAGAGTCCCAACCACATCCAGAGGAGCCCCGTTTCCACCTCCTAGCTCGAGAGGAGGGATCCTTTCCCTGCGTGGTGGGGAAAGAATTCGCGGCGTTCCCGTCGCATCTCAAGAGGAGGCGCTCTCCAGAGGAAAAGCGAGAGGAACTCCAGGTTCATGCCACTATTGCCAGAGTACCCCAGATGTCTCAGTCCATTCCAGGGAACCTGGTTTCCCTGCACTGCCTCGACTTTCAAGCCGAGGATCGACTCACACCACAGTGGCACGTGGGGCAGCCCTGTGGGAAAGCCTCGTGGGAAAGCCTCGTGGGAAAGCCTCGAGGGAAAGCCCCTGATTCCTTGATCCACGCGAAGGGAAGCATGACACTGCTGCTACAGCTCGGGAGGAAAGCGCACGTGCATGTCCCCACTCGAGACGAGGACTGACTCCCCTGGGGAGACTCCAGAAGTACCCCAAGATCCATGGTCAGCACTGGAGAGGAATGATCAGGTTCCGGCACCGACTCCACACAAGGTCTTAGGCCCCGGCATCGACGGGAGAGGAATCCCGAGAGGCCCCGAGCAACTCGCATGGGGAATGGCCTTTCCTGAGGCCACCAAAGCGGGTCCCTGAGGTCCCCGTCGTAAGTCGAGAGCACTGCCGCAACTCGAGAAAATCCAAGAGGTTCTCCCCTCCAGGTGAGATGAGGCCCATTTCCGCAGAGGCGTCTCGAGGCCTAATCACACCTAACCTCTGGAACTTCCAACGGGTCCTTCACACCCTTGCCTGCAAATCAAGAAGTTCCCCGACATACCCGTCTCCACTCGAGACGAAGCACGTGAGTCCCGCCTACATCCAGAGGAGCCCCATTTCCGCCTCCTAGCTCGAGAGGTTGGATCCTTTCCATGCGTAGTCGGGAAAGAATTCCCGGCGTTCCCGTCGCATCTAAAGAGTAGGCGCTCTCCACAGGAAAGGCGAGAGGAACTCCAGGGTCGTGCCCACCATTCCAGAGTCCCCCAGATGCCTCAGTCCATTCCAGGGAAACCAGTTTTCCCCTGCACTGCCTCGACTTTCAAGCTGAGGATCGACTCACAACACGGTGGCACGTGGGACAGCCCTGTGGGAAAGCTCAGGGGGAAAGCCTTTGGGAAAGCCTCGAGGGAATGCCCCAGATCCCTTGTTCCATGCGAAGGGAAGCGTGACATTGCTGCTACAGCTCGGGGAGGAAAGGGCACCTGCATGCCGCCAACTCGAGACGAGGATTGACTTCCCTGGGGAGATTCCAGAAGTACCCAAAGATCCATGTCAGCACTGGAGAGGAATCCTCAGGTCCTGGCACCCGACTCCACACAAGGTCTTAGGCCCCGGCATCGACGGGAGAGGAATCCCGAGAGGCCCCCGAGTAAACTCGCAAGGGACTTTCCGATGCCACCAGGGGCCCCTGAGGTCCCCGTCGTAAGTCCAGTGCACCTGACACAACTCGAGAAAATCCAGGAGGTTCTACCCTCCAGGCGAGATGAGGCCCATTTCCGCTGAGGCGTCCTGAGGCTAATCACACCTGACCTCTGGAAATTCCAAATGATCCTTCACACCTTTACTGCAACTCAAGAAGTTCCCTGACATACCCGTCTCCACTCGAGAGGAAGCACGAGAGTCCCGACCACATCCAGAGGAGCCCCGTTTCCACCTCCTAGCTCGAGAGGAGGGATCTTTCCCTGCGTGCTCGAGAAAGAATTCCCGGAGTTCCTGTCGCAACTCAAGAGGAGCTCTCCACAGGAAAGGCGAGAGGAACTCCGGGGTCATGCCAGCATTCCCAGATTCCCCAGATGTCTCAGTCCATTCCAGGGAAACCTGTTTTCTCTGCACTGTTTACTTTCAAGCCGAGGATAGACTCACACCACGGTGGGACGTGGACAGCCCTGTGGAAAGCCTAGTGGGAAAGCCTCGAGGGAATGCCACAGATCCTTGTTCCACGTGAAGGAAAGGGTGACACTGCGGCTACAGCTCGGGAGGAAATCGCACGTGCATGCCCCCACTCGAGACGAGGACTGACTCCACTGGGGAGACTCCAGAAGTACCCCAAGATCCATGTCAGCACTGGAGAGGAATCCTCAGGTTCCGCACCGACTCCACACAAGGTCTTAGGCCCTGCATCGACGTGAGAGGATTCCGAGAGGCCCCCGTGCAACTCGCATGGGGACTGGTCCTTTCCTGAGGCCACCACAGCGGGTCCCTGAGTCCCCGTCGTAAGTCGAGAGCACCTGGCGCAACTCGAGAAAATCCAGGAGGTTCTCCCCTCCAGTCGAGATGAGACCTATTTCTGCTGAGGTCTTTCGAGGCTAATCACACCTTACTTCTGGAACTTCCAAAGGGTCCTTCACACCCTTGCTGCAACTCAAGAAGTTCCCCGACATACCCGACTCCACTCGAGAGGAAGCACGAGAGTCCCGCCCACATTCAGAGGAGTCCCATTTCCGCCTCCTAGCTCGAGAGGAGGGATCCTTTCCCTGCGTGGTCCGGAAAGAATTCCCGGCGTTTCCGACCGCATCTCAAGAGGAGGCGCTCTCCACAGGAAAGGCGAGAGGAACTCAGGGTCGTGCCACCATTCACAGAGCCCCCCAGAAGTCTCAGTCCATTCCAGGGAAACCTGTTTTCCCTGCACTGCCTCTACTTTCAAGCCGAGGATCGACTCACACCACGGTGGCACGTGGGACAGCCCTGTGGAAAGCCTCGTGGGAAATCCTCGTGGAAAAGCCTCAAGCGAAAGCCACAGATCCTTTGATCCACACGACAGAAATATGACCCTGCTGCTACTGCTCTGGAGGAAAGCCCACGTGCATGCCACCACTCGAGACAAGGACTGACTCCCCTGGGGAGACTCCAGAAGTACCCCAAGATCCATGTCAGCACTGGAGAGGAAACCTCAGGTTCCGGCACCGACTCCACACAAGGTCTTAGTCCCCGGCATCGACGGGAGAGGAATCCCGAGGGCCCCCGTGCAACTCGCATGGGGACTTGCCTTTACTGAGGCCAGGAGAGCGGGTCCCTGAGGTCCCCGTCGTAAGTCGAGAGCACCTGCCCAAACTCGAGAAAATCCAGGAGGTTCTCCCCTGCAGGCGAGATGAGGCCCATTTCCGCTAAGGCGTCTCGAGGCTAATCACACCTAACCTCTGGAACTTCCAAAGGGTCCTTCACACCCTTGCTGCAACTCAAGAAGTTCACCGACATACCCGACTCCACTCGAGAGGAAGCACTAGAGTTCCGCCATATCCAGAGGTGCCCCGTTTCCGCCTCAGAGCTCGAGAGGAGGGATCCTGTCCCTGCGTGGTAGGAAAAAATTCCCGGTATTCCCGTCGCATCCAAGAAGAGGCGCTCTCCACAGGAAGGCGAGAGGAACTCCAGGGTCGTGCCACCATTCCCAGAGTTCCACAGATGTCTCAGTCCATTCCAGGGAAATCTGTTTTCCCTGCACTGCCTCGACGTTCAAGCCGTGGATCGACTCACACCACGGTGGCACGTGGACAGCCCTTTGGGAAAGCCTCGGGGAAAGACTCGTGGGAAAGCCTCGAGGGAAAGCCACAGATCCCTTGATCCACGCGAAGGGAAGCGCGACACTGCTGAACAGCTCGGGAGGAAAGCGCACGTGCATCCCCCCTCGAGACGAGGACTGACTCCCCTGGGGAGACTCCAGAAGTACCCCAAGATCCATGTCAGCATTGGAGTGGAATCCTCAGGTTCCGACACCGACTCCACACAAGATCTTAGGCCCGGCATCGACGGGAGAGGAATCCCGAGAGGCCCCCGAGCAACTCGCTTGGGGATTGTCCTTTCCTGAGGCCAACAGAGCGGGTCCCTGAGGTCCCGTCGTAAGTCGAGAGCACCTGCCGCAACTCGAGAAAATCCAGGAGGTTCTCCCCTTCAGGCGAGATGAGGCCCATTTCTGCTGAGGCGTCTGGAGGCTAATCACACCTAACCTCTGGAACTTCCAAAGGGTCCTTCACACCCTTGCTGCAACTCAAGAAGTCCCCAATATTCCCGTCTCTACTCGAGAGCAAGCAAGAGAGTCCTGCCACATCCAGAGGAGCCCCGTTTCCGCCTCCTAGCTAGAGAGAGGGATCCTTTCCCTGCGTGTCGGGAAAGTATTCCCGGCGTTCTCGTCGCATCTCAAGAGGAGGCACTCTCCACTGGAATGCGAGAGGAACTCCGGGCCTTGCCACCATTCCCAGAGTCCCCCAGATGTCTAAGTCCATTCCAGGGAAATCTGTTTTCCCTCGATTGCCGCGACTTTCAAGCCGAGGATCGACTCACACCACGGTGGCACGTGGACAGCCCTGTGGGAAAGCCCTCCTGGAAAGCCTCGTGTGAGAGCCTCAAGGGAAAGGCACAGATCCCTTGATCCAGGCGAAGGGAAGCGTGACACTGCTGCTACAGCTCGGAGGAAAGCGCACGTGCATGCCCCCACTCGAGACGAGACTGACTCCCCTGGGGAGACTCCAGAAGTACCCCAAGATCCATGTCAGCACTGGAGAGGAATCCGCAGGTTCCGGCCACCGTCTCCACACAAGGTTTTAGGCCCCGGCATCGACGGAGAAGGAATCCGAGAGGACCCCGAGCAACTCGCATGGGACTGGCCTTTCCTGAGGCCACCAGAGTGGGTCCCTGAAGTCCCCGTCGTAAGTCGAGAGCACTGCCGCAACTTGAGTACATCCAGGAGGTTCTCCCCTCCAGGCGAGATGAGGCCCATTTCCGCTGAGCGTCACTCCATAGGAGCCCAC
>NW_017217326.1:0-12605 GCF_001704415.2 Capra hircus | reverse complement strand
GAGCAAATCGCATGGGGACTGTCCTTTCCTGAGGCCACCAGAGCGGGTCCCTGAGTCCCTGTCATAAGTCGAGAGCACCTGCCGCAACTGAAAATCCAGGAGGTTCTGCCCTCCAGGCGAGATGAGGCCCATTTCGCTGAGGCGTCTCGAGGCTAATCACACCTAATCTCTGGAACTTTCCAAAGGGTCCTTCACACCCTTGCTGCAACTCAAGAATTTCCATGACATACCCGTCTCCACTCGAGAGGAAGCAGAAGAGCTCCGCTCACATCCAGAGGAGCCCCGTGTCCGCCTCGTAGCTCGAGAGGAGGATCCTTTCCCTGTGTGGTTGGGAAGAATTCCCGCGTTCCCGTCGCATCTCAAGAGAGGGCGCTCTCCACAGGAAAGGCGAGAGGAACTCAGGGGTCGTGCCACCATACGCAGAGTCCCCAGATGTCTCAGTCCATTCCAGGGAAACCTGTTTCCCCTGCACTGCCTTGACTTTCTAGCCGAGGATCGACTCACACCACGGTGGCACGTGGGACAGCCCTGTGGGAAAGCCTCGTGGGAAAGCCCCGTGGGAAAGCCTCGTGGGAAAGTCTCTAGGGAAAGCCACAGATCCCATGATCCACGCGAAGGGAAAGCATGACACTGCTGCTACAGCTCTGGAGGAAATCGCACGTGAATGCCCCCACTCGAGACTACGACTGACTCCCCTGGGGAGACTCCAGAAGTACCCCAAGATCCATGACAGCACTGGAGAGGAATCCTCAAGTTCCGGCACCGAATTCACACAAGGTCGTAGGCCCCGGCATCGACGGGAGAGGAATCCCGAGAGGCCCCTGAGCAACGCGCATGTGGACTGGCCTTTACTGAGTCCCAATCAGAGCGGGTCCCTGAGGTCCTCGTCATAAGTCGAGAGCACCTGCCCCAACTCCGAGAAAATCCAGGAGGTTCTCCCCTCCAGGCAAGATGAGGCCCATTTCCGCTGAGGCGTGTTGAGGCTAATCACACCTAACCTCTGGGACTTCCAAAGGGTCCTTCACACAGTTGCTGCAACTCAAGAAGTTCTCCGACATACCCCGTCTGCACTCGAGAGGAAGCACGAGAGTCCACCCACATCCAGAGGAGCCCCATTTCTGCCTCTTAGCTCCAGAGGTGGGATCCTTTCCGTGCGTTGTCTGGAAAGAATTCACCGAGTTCCCGTCGCAATTCAAGAGGAGGCGCTCTCCACAGGAAAGGCGAGAGGAACTCCAGTGTCGTGCCACCATTCGCAGAGTCCCCCAGATGTCTCAGTCCATTCCAGGGAAACCTGTTTCCCTGCACTGCCTCGACTTTCAAGCCGAGGATCGACTCACACCACGGTGGCACGTGGGACAGCCCTGTGGGAAAGCTTCTTGGGAAAGCCTCGTGTGGAAAGCCTCGAGGGAAAGCCACAGATCCCTTGATCCACGTGAAGGAAAGCGTGACATTGCTGCTACAGCTCGGGAGGAAAGCCACATGCATGCCTCCCCTCGAGACGAGGACTGACTCCTCCGGGGAGACCTCAGAAATACCCCAAGATCCATGTCAGCACCGGAGAGGAATCCTCAGGTTCTTGGCACCGACTCCACACAAGGTCTTAGGCCCCGGCATAGACAGGGAGAGGAATCCCTAGAGGCCTTCGAGCAACTCGCATGGGGCCTGGCCTTTCCTGAGGGCACCAGAGCGGGTCCCTGAGGTCCCCGTCGTAAGTCGAGGGCACCTGCCGCAACTCGAGAAAATCCAGGAGTTTCTACCCTCCAGGCGAGATGAGGCCCATTTACCGCTGAGGCGTCTCGAGGCTAATCACACCTAACCTATGGAACTTACAAAGGGTCCTTCACGCCCTTGCTGCAACTCAAGAAGCTCCCCCACATACCCGTCTCCACTCGAGAGGAAGCCCGAGAGTCCCGCACACATCCAGAGGAGTCCCGTTTCCCCCTCCTAGCTCGAGAGGAGGGATCCTTTCACTGAGTGGTCGGTCAAGTATTCCCGGAGTTCCCGTCTCATCTCAAGAGGAGGCGCTCTCCACAGGAAAGGCGAGAGGAACTCCAGATTCGTGCACCCATTCCCAGAGGCCCCCAGATGTCTCAGTCCATTCCATGGAAAACCTGTTTCTCCTTCACTGCCTCGACGTTCTAGCCTAGGATCGACACACAACACGGTGGCACGTGGGACAGCCCTTTGGGAAAGTCTCGTGAGAAAGCCTCGTGGAAAAGACTCGTGGGAAAGCCTCGAGGGAAAGCCGCAGATACCTTGATCCACGCGAAGGGAAGCGTGACACTGCTGCTACAGCTCAGGAGGAAAGCGCACGTGCATGCCCCCACTCGAGATGAGGACTGACTCCCGTGGGGAGCCTGGAGAAGTACCCCAAGATCCTTGTCAGCACTGCAAAGGAATCCTCAGGTTCCGGCACCGACTCCACACAAGGTCTTAGGCCCTGGCATCGACGGGAGAGGAACCCCGAGAGGGCCCTGGGTAACTCGCATGGGGACTGGTCTTTCCTGAGGCCACCAGAGCGGGTCTCTGAGGTCCCTGTCGTAAGTCGAGAGCACCTGCCGCAACTCGAGAAAATCCAGGAGGTTCTCCCCTCCAGGAGAGATGAGGCCCATTTCCGCAGAGGCGACTCGAGGCTTATCACACCTGACCTCTGGAACTTCCAAAGGGTCCTTCACACCCTTGCTGGAACTCAAGAAGTTCCCCGACATACCCGTCTCCACTCGAGAGGAAGCACGAGAGTCCCGCCCACATCCAGAGGAGCCCCGTTTCCGCCTCCTAGCTCGAGAGGAGGTATCATTTCCCTCGTGGTCGGGAAAAGAATTTCCGGCGTTCCGTCGGCATCTCAAGAGGAGGCCCTCTCCACAGGAAAGGCGAGAGGAACTCCAGGGTCGTGCCACCATTCCCAGAGTCCCCAGATATTTCAACCCATTCCAGGGAAAAACTGTTTTCCCTGCACTGCCTCGAATTTCAAGCCGAGGATCGACTCTCACCAAGGTGGCACGTGGGACAGCCCTGTGGGAAAAGCCTCGTGGGAAAGCCTCGTGGGAAAGCCTCGAGGGAAAGCCCACAGATGCCTTGATCCACGCGAAGGGAAGCGTGACACTGCTGCTACAGCTCGGGAGGAAAGCGCACGTGCATGCCTCCCCTCGAGACGAGCACTGACCCCCCTGGGGAGACTCGAGAAGTACCCCAAGATCCATGTCTGGCCTGGAGAGGTATCCTCAGGTTCCGGCACTGACTCCACAAAGGACTTAGGCCCCGGCATCTACGGGAGTGGAATCCCGAGGAGTCCCCTGAGCAACACGCATGGGGACTGGCCTTTCCTGAGGCCATCAGAGCGGATCCCTGAGGTCCCCGTCGTAAGTCGAGAGCACCTGCCGCAACTCGAGAAAATCCAGGAGGTTTTCCCCTCCAGGCGAGATGAGGCCCAATTTCCGCTGAGGCGTCTCGAGACTAATCACACCTAACCTCTGGAACTTCCAAAGGGTCATTCACACCCTTGCTGCAACTCAAGAAGTTCCCCGACATGCTGGTCTCCACTTGAGAGCAAGCACGAGAGTCTCGCTCGCATCCAGATGAGCCCCGTTTCAGCCTACTAGCTCGAGAGGAGGGATCCTTTCCACTGCGTGGTCAGGAAAGAATTCCCGGCGTTTCCCTCGCATCTCAAGAGGAGGCGCTCTCCACAGGAAAGGCGAGAGGAACTCCAGGGTCGTGCCACCATTCCCAGAGTCCCCCAGATGTCTCAGTCCATTACAGGGAAACCTGTTTTCCCTGCACTGCCTCGACTTTCAAGCCTAGCATCGACTCACACCACGGTGGCACGTGGGACAGCCCTTTGGGAAAGCCTCTTGGGGAAAGCCTCGTGGGAAAACGTCGAGCGAAAAGCCACAGATTCCTTGATCCACGCGAAGGGAAGCGTGACACTGCTGCTACAGTTCGGGAAGAAAGCGCACGTGCATGACCTCACTCGAGACGACGACTGGCTCCCCTGGGGAGACTCCAGAAGTACCCCAAGTTCCATGTCTGCACTGGAGAGGAATCCTCAGATACTGGCACTGACTCCACACAAGGTTTGAGGCACTGACATCGATGGGAGACGAATCCCGAGAGGCCCTCAGCAACTCGCATGGGGACAGGCCTTTACTGAGACCACCAGAGAGGTTCCCTGAGGTCCCCGTCGTAAGTCGAGAGCACCTGCCGCAACTCGAGAAAATCCAGGAGGTTCTCCCCTCCAGGCGAGATGAGGCCCATTTCCACTGAGGCGACTAGAGGCTATTCACAGCTAAACTCTGGAACTTCCAAAGGGTCCTTCACACCCTTGCTGCAACTCTAGAAGTTCTCCGACATACCTGTTTCCACTCGAGAGGAAGCACGAGAGTCCCGACCACATCCAGAGAAGCCCCGTTTCCACCTCCTAGCTCGAGAGGAGGGATCCTTTCCCTGCGTGCTCGGGAAAGAATTCCCGGCGTTCACGTCGCATCTCAAGAGGAGGCGCTCTCCACAGGAAAGGCGAGAGGAACGCCAGGGTCATGCCACCATTCCCAGAGTCCTCCAGATCTCTCAGTGCATTCCAGGGAAACCTGTTTTCCCTGCCACTGTTTTGACTTTCAAGCCGAGGATCGACTCACACCACGGTGGCACATGGGACAGCCCTGTGGGAAAGCCTCGTGGGAAAGCCTCGTGGGAAAGCCTCGAGGGAAATGCCACAGATCCCTTGTTCCACGCGAAGGGAAGCGTGACACTGCTGCTACAGCTCGGGAGGAAAGCGCACGTGCATGTCCCCACTCGAGACGAGGACTGATTCCACTGGGGAGACTCCAGAAGTACGCCAAGATCCATGTCAGCACTGGAGAGCAATACTCAGGTTCCGGCACCGACACCACACAAGGTCTTAGGCCCCGCATCGACGGGAGAGAATCCCGATAGGCCCCGAGCAACTCGAATGGGGACTGGCCTTTCCTTGAGGCCACAAGGGCGGGTCCCTGAGGTCCCCGTCATAAATCGAGAGCACCTGCCACAAACTCGGAGAAAATCCAGGAGGTTCTCCCCTCCAGGCGAGATGAGGCCCATTTCCGCTGAGGTGTCTCGAGGCAAATCACACCTAAACTCTGGAACTTCCAAAGGGTCCCTTCACACCCTTGCTGCAACTCAAGAAGTTCCCCGACATACCCGTACTCCACTCCGAGAGGAAGCACGGAGAGTACCGCCCACATCCAGAGGAGCCCCGTTTCCGCCTCCTAGCTCGAGAGGAGGGATCCTTTCCCTGCGTGGTTCGGAAAGAATTTCCCGGCATATCCGACGGCAACTCAACGAGGAGGCGCTCTCCACAGGAAAGGCGAGAGGAACTCCAGGGTCGTGCCACCATTCCCAGAGTCCCCCAGATGTCTCACTCCATTCCAGGGAAACCTGTATTTCCCTGCACCTGCCTCCGACTTTCAAGCCGAGGATTCGACTCACACCACGGTGGCACGTGGACATCCCTGTGGGGAAAGCCTCGTAGGAAAGCCTCGTGCGAAAGCCTCGAGGGAAAGCCACAGATCCCTTGATCCACGCGAATGGAAGCGTGACACTGCTGCTACAGCTCGGGAAGGAAAGCGCACGTGCATGCCCCACTCGAGACTAGGACTGACTCCCCTGGGGAGACTCCAGAAGAACCCCAAGATCCATGTCAGCACTGGAGAGGAATCCTCAGGTTACAGCACTGACTCCACAACAAGGTCTTAGGCCCCAGCATCGACGGGAGAGGAAACCCGAGAGGCCCCCAGGAGGCCCCGAGCAACTCGCAAGGGGACTGGCCTTTCCTGAGGCGACCAGAGCGGGTCCCTGAGGTCCCCGTCGTAAGTCGAGAGCACCTGCCAGCAACTCGAGAAAATCCAGGAGGTTCTCCCCTCCAGGCGAGATGAGGTCCATTTCAGCTGAGGCGTCTCGAGGCTAATCACACCTAAACTGCTGGAACTTCCAAAGGGTCCTTCACACCCTTGCTGCAACTCAAGAAGTTCCCCGACATACCCGTCTCCACTCAGACAGGAAGCACGAGAGAATCCCGCCCACATACCAGAGGATCCCCGTTTCCGCCTCCTAGCTCGAGAGGAGGGATCCTTTCCCTGCGTGGTCGGGAATAGAATACCCGGGTTTCCCGATCACATCTCAAGAGGAGGCGCTCTCCTCAGGAAAGACGAGAGGAACTCCAGGGTCGTGCCACCATTCCCAGAGTCCCTGCAGATGTCTCCAGTCCAGTCCAGGGAAACCTGTTTTCCCTGCACTGCCTCGACTTTCAGGCGAGGATTCGACTCACACCACAGGTGGCACGTGGGACAACCCTCTGGGAAAGCCTCGTGGGAAAGCCTCGCTCGGGGAAAGCCTGGAGGGAAAGCCACAGATCCCTTGATCCATGCGAAGGGAAGCGTGACACTGCTCTACAGCTCGGGAGGAAAGCGCACGTGCATGCCCCCACTCGAGACGAGGACTGACTCCACTGGGGAGACTCCCAGAAGTACCCCAAGATCCATGTCAGCACTGGAGAGGAATCCTCAGGTTCCGACACCGACTCCACACAAGGTCTTAGGCCCCAGCATCGACGGGAAGAAGAATCCCGCGAGGCCTCCCGAGCAACTCCCAAGGGGACTGGCCTTTCCTGAAGGCCACCAGAGCGGGTCCCTGAGGTCCCCTTCGTAAGTCGAGAGCACCTGTCCGCAACTCGAGAAAATCCAGGAGGTTCTCGCGTCCAGGCGAGATGAGGCACCATTTCGCTGAGGCGTCTCGAGGCTAATCACACCTAAACTCTGGAACTTCCGAAAGCGGTCCTTCACACCCTTGCTGCAACTCAAGAAGTTCCCCGACATACCCGTCTCCACTCGAGAGGAAGCACGAGAGTCCCAGCCCACATCCAGAGGAGCCCCGTTTCCGCTCCTAGCTCGAGAGGTAGGGATCCTTTCCCTGCCGTGGTCGGGAAAGAATTCCCGGCGTTCCGTCGCATCTCAAGAGGAGGGCGCTCTCCACCGAGAAAGGCGAGAGGAACTCCAGGGTCGTGCCACCATTCCCAGAGTCCCCCAGATGTCTCAGTCCATTCCAGGGAAACCTGTTTTCCCTGCACTGCCTCGACTTTCAAGCCGAGGTATCGACTCACACCACGGTGGCACGTGGGGACAGCCCTTGTGGGAAAGCCTCGTGGGAAAGCCTCGTGGGAAAGCCTCGAGGGAAAGCCACAGATCCCTTGATCCACTTGCGAAGGGAAGTCGTGACACTGCTGCTACAGCTCGGAAAGGAAAAGCCCACGTGCATGCCCCCACTCGAGACGAGGACTGACTCCCCTGGGGAGACTCCAGAAGTACCCCAAGATCCATGTCAGCACTGGAGAGGAATCCTCAGGTTCCTGCACCGGCTTCACACAAGATCTTAGGCCCCGGCTATCGACGGGAGAGGAATCCCGAGAGGCCCCGAGCAACTCGCATGGGGACTGGCCTTTCCTGACGCAACCACCAGGCGGGTCCCTGAGGTCCCCTTCGTAAGTCCAGAGCACCTGTCGCACCTGGAGAAAATCCAGGAGGTTCTCCCGTCCAGGCGAGATGAGGCACATTTCCGCTGAGGCGTCTCGAGGCTAATCACATCTAACATCTGGAACTTCCAACAGGTCCTTCACACCCTTGCTGCAACTCAAGAAGTTTCCCGACATACCCGTCTCCACTCGAGAGGAAGCACGAGAGTCCCGGCAACATCCATAGGAGCCCGTTTCCGACTCCTAGCTCGAGAGGAGGGATCCTTTCCCTGCGTGGTCGGAAAGAATTCCGGCGATCCCGTCGAATCTCAAGAGGAGGCGCTCTTCACAGGAAAGGCGAGAGGAACTCCAGCGTGGTGCCACCATTCCAGAGTCAACCAGATGTCTCCGTCCATTTCAGGGAAACCTGTTTTCCCTGCACTGCCTCGACTTTCAATCGAGGATCGACTCACATCACGGTGGCACGTGGGACAGCCCTATGTGAAGCGTCGTGGGAAAGGCCCTGATCCCTTGATTCACTGCGAAGGAGAAGCCGGACACTGCTGCTACAGCTCGGGAGGAAAGCGCACGTGCATGCCCCCACTCGAGACGAGGACTGACTACCCCTGAGGAGAGCTCCAGAAGTACCCCAAGATCCACTGTCAGCACTGGAGAGGAATCCTCACGGTCCGGCACCGTCTCCACAACAAGTCTTAGGCCCCGGCATCGACGGGAGAGGAAATCCCGAGAGGCCCCGAGTAACTAGCATGGGGACTGGCCTTTCCTGAGGCCATCTCAGAGCGGGTCCCTGAGGTCCCCGTCATAAGTCGAGAGCACCTGCCGCAACTCGAGAAAATCCAGGAGGTTCTCCCCTCCAGGCGAGCATGAGGCCCATTTCCTCTGAGGCGTCCACAGGTAATCACACCTAAACTCTGGAACTTTCCAAAAGCGTTCTTCACATCCTTGCTGCAACTACAAGAAGTTCCCAGACATACCCGTCTCCACTCGAGAGGAAGCACGAGAGTCCCGCCCACATCAGAGGAGCCCCCGTTTCCGCCTCCATAGCTCGAGAGGAGGGATCCTTTCCCTGCGTGGTCGGAAAAGAATTCTCGACCGTTTCCCGTCGCATCTCAAGAGGAGGACGCTCTACAACAGGAAAGGCGTGGAGGAACTTCCAGGGTCGTTGCCACCATTCCCAGAGTCCCCCAGATGTCTCAGGTCCATTCCAGGGAAACCTGTTTTCCCTGCACTGCCTCGACTTTCAAGCCTGAGGATCGTACTCACACCACGGTGTCACGTGCGACAGCCCTGTGGAAAAGCCTCGTGGGAAAGCTCTCATGGGAAAGCCTCGAGGGAAAGCCACAGATCCCTTGATCCACGCGAAGGGAAGCGTGACACTGCTGCCTACAGCTCGGGAAGGAAAGCACACGTGCATGCCCTTACTCGAGACAAGGACTGACTCCCCTGGTGGAGTCTCCAGAAGTACCCCAAGATCCAATGTCAGCACTGGAGAGAAATTCTCAGGTTCCGGCACCGACTCCCCACAAGGTCTTAGGCCCCGGCCTCGATGGGAAAGGAATCCTGATAGGCCCCGAGCAACTCGCATGGGGACTGGGCCTTTCCTGAGGCCACCAGAGCGGGTCCCTGAGGTCCCCGTCGTAACTCGGAGAACACCTGCCAGCAACTCAAGAAAATGCCAGGAGGTTCTCCCCTCCAGGCGAGATGAGGACCATTTCCTCTGAGGCGTCCCAGCGCTAATCACACCTAACCTCTGGAACTTCCAAAGGGTCCTTCGACACCCTTGCTGCAACTCAAAGAAGTTCCCCGACATACCCGTCTCCACTCGAGAGGGAAGCACGAGAGTCCCGCCCACATCCAGAGGAGCCCAGTTTCCGCCTCCAAGCTCGGAGAGAGGGATCCTTTCCCTGCGTCGTCGTAAAAGAATTCCCGGCGTTGCCGTCGCATCTCAAGAGGAGGCCGCTCTCTCACAGGAAAGGCAGAGAGGAACTCCAGGGTCATGCCACCATTCCCAGAGTCCCCCAGATGTCTCAGTCTATTCCAGGGAAACCTGTTTTCCCTGCACTGCCTCGACTTTCAAGCCGAGGATCAGACTCACACCATCGGTGGCACGTGGGACAGACCCTGTGGGAAAGCCTCGTGGGAAAGCCTCGTGGAAAGCCTCGAGGGAACCCTCGAGGGAAAGCCACAGATCCCTTGATCCAACGCGAAGGGAAGCGTGACACTGCTGCTACAGCTCGGAGGAAAGCGCACCTGCATGCCCACACTCGAGACGAGGACTGACTCCCCTGGGGAGACTCCAGAAGTACCCCAAGATCCATGTCAGCCCTGGAGAGGAATCCTCAGGTTCCGGCACCGACTCCACGAAAGGTCTTAGGCCCCGGCATCACGGGAGAGGAATCCCGAGAGGCCCCCGAGCAACTCGTCATGGGGACCTGCCTTTCCTGAGGCCACCAGAGCGGGTTCCTGATGTCCCCGTCGTAAGTCAAGAGCACCTGCGCAACTCGAGAAAATCCAGGAGGTTCTCCCTTCCAGGCCGAGATGAGGCCCATTTCCGCTGAGGCGTCTCGAGGCTAATCACACCTAACCTCTGAACTTCCAAAAGGGTCCTTCACACCCTTGCTGCAACTCAAGAAGTTCCGCTGACATACCCGTCTCCACTCGAGAGGAAGCACGAGAGTCCCGCCCACATCTAGAGGAACCCCGTTTCCGCCTCCTAGCTCGAGAGGAGGGATCCTTTCCCTGCGATGGTCGGGAAAGAATTCCCGGCGTTCCCGTCGCATCTCAAGAGGAGGCGCTCTCCACAGGAAAGGCGAGCGGAACTCAGGGTCGTGCCACCATTCCCAGAGTCCCCAGATGTCTCAGTCCATTCCAGGGAAACTTTTTCCCTACACTGCCTCGACTTTCAGGACGAGGATCGACTCACACCACGGTGGCACGTGGGACAGCCTTTGGGAAAGCCTCTGGAGGGGAAAGCCACAGATCCCTTGATCCACGCGAAGGGAACCATGACACTGCTGCTGCAGCTCGGGAGGAAAGGCGCACGTGCATGCTCCCACTCGAGACAAGGACTGACTCCCCTGGGGAGACTCCAGAAATACTCCAAAATCCATGTCAGCACTGGAGAGGAAACCTCAGTTTCCGGCACCGACTCCACACAAGTTCTTAGGCCCGGCACCGACGGGAGAGGAATCCTGAGAGGTCCCCGTGCAACTTGCATGGGGACTGGCCTTTCCTGAGGCCACCAGAGCGGGTCCCTGAGGCCCCGTCGTAGGTCGAGAGCACCTGCCGCAACTTGAATAATCCAGGAGGTTCTCCCCTTTCAGGCGAGATGAGGACCATTTCTGCTGAGACGTCTCGAGCTAATCACACCTAACCTCTGGAAGTTACAAAGCGTCCTTCACACTCTTGCTGCAACTCAAGAAGTTCCCCGACATACCCGTCTCCACTCGAGAGGAAGCACGAGAGTCCCGCCCACATCCAGATGAGCCCCGTTTCCGCCTCATAGCTCAACAGGAGGGATCCATTCCCTGCGTGGTCGGGAAAGAATTCCCGGCGTTCCCGTCAGCATCTCAAGAGGAGCGCTCTCCACAGGAAAGGCGAGAGTACTCCAGGGTCGTGCCACCATTCCCAGATCCCCAGATGTCTCAGTCCATTCCACGGAAAGCCTGTTTTCCCGGCACTGACCTCAACTTTCAAGACCGAGGATCGACTGACACCACGGTGGCACGTGGGACATCACCTTGGGAAAGCTCGTGGGAAAGCCTGGGGAAGCGTCGTGGAAAGCTCGCTTAAAGCCTCGAGGGAAAGCCACTGATCCTAGGATACACCGGAAGGAAGCGTGACACTGCTGCTACAGTCGGGAGGGAAAGTGCACGTGCATGCCCCCACTCGAGACGAGGACTGACTCCCCTGGGGAGACTCCAGAAGTACCCAAGATCCATGTCAGAACTGGAGAGGAATCCTCAGTTTCCGACACCGACTCCACACAAGGTCTTAGGCCCTGGCATCGATGGGAGAGGAATCCCGAGAGGACCACGAGCAAATCGCATAGGGACTGGCCTTTCCTGAGGCCACCAGAGCGGGTCCCTGAGGTCCCCGTAGTATAATTCGAGAGCACCTCCCACAACTTGAGAAAATCCAGGAGTTCTCCCTTCTTGGCGAGATGAGGCCCATTTCCACTGAGTTCTCTCACGGCTAATCACACCTAACCTCTGGAACTTCCAAAGGGTCCTTCACACCCTTTCTGCAATTCAAGCAGATCACCAACATACCAGTCTCCACTCGAGAGGAAGAACGAGAGTCCCGCCCACATCCAGAGGAGCCCCGTTTCCGACTCCTAGCTCGAGAGGAGGGATCCTTTCCCTGTGTGGTCGGGAAAGATTTCCCGGCTTCCCATCGCATCTCAAGAGGGGCGCTCTCCACAGGGAAGGCGAGAGGAACTCCAGGGTCGTGCCACCATTCCCAGAGTCCCACAGATGTCTTAGTCCATTCCAGGGAAACCTGTTTTCCCTGCACTGCCTCGACTTTCAAGAAGAGGTTTGACTCACACCAAGGTGGCAGGTGGACAGTCCTGTGGGAAAGCGTCGTGGGAAAGCGTCGTGGGAAAGCCTCGAGGGAAAGCCACAGATCCCTTGATCCTCGCGAAGGGAAGCTCAACACTGCTGCTACAGCTCGGAGGAAAGCGCACCTGCATGCCCCGACTCGAGACGAGGACTGACTCCCCTGGGGAGACTCCAGAAATACCCCAAGATACATGTCAGCACTGGAGAGGAATCCTCAGGTTTTGCACACAGACTCCACACAAGATCTTAGGTCCCGGCATCGACGGGAGACGAATCCCGAGAGACCCATGAGCAACTCGCATGGGGACTTCCCTTTCGTGAGGCCACAAGAGGGGGTCCCTGATGTCACCGTCGTAAGTCGAGAGCACCTGCTGCAACTCGAGAAAATCCA
Source organism: Capra hircus (assembly GCF_001704415.2). Lineage (NCBI taxonomy): Eukaryota > Metazoa > Chordata > Mammalia > Artiodactyla > Bovidae > Capra > Capra hircus. The sequence goes on along the minus strand of NW_017217326.1, from coordinate 157 downwards.
GAGGTTCTCCTCTCCTGGCGAGAAGAGGCCCATTTCCGCTGAGGATCTCGAGGCTAATCACACCTAAACTCTGGAACTTCCAAAGGGTCATTCACACCCTTGCTGCAACTCAAGAAGTTCCCCAACATGCCCGTCTCCACTCCAGCGAAGCACGAGA
>NW_017217325.1:0-12607 GCF_001704415.2 Capra hircus | reverse complement strand
GTTTATATGGCTTCCCAGGTGTTGACAGTAGTAAGAATCCTCCTGCCAATGCAGGAGATGCAAGAGATGCAGGTTTGATCCCTGGGTTGGGAAGATCCCCGGAGAAGGAAATGGCAACCGATTCCAGTATTCTTGCCCAGAAAATCCCATGGCAGGTCTCAAAAGAGTCATACTTGACTGAGCAATTAAATAACAGTGTTTGTATATAAAATATTCTTATATGTGCTTATATAAAAATATGTTTATTATACACATACATATGTATATAACACACTATGCATACTATATATACTATATTATATGATTTTGTATACCATATAAATATATATTATTCTATATAATATATATTATTTAGTATGTTCTGATATAAAACAAAACTAGTTTACGTACAGCTGACAAAATGATATGTAGGCTGTATAAAATCTTTTATTATAAATTCCAGAAAAGCAACTATTTTTGTTTGTACCTTGTTCTTGCAGTTTAGCAATCTGTGTTTCTCCTTTTTCTGTAGAACTTCCTATTACTTGATGAGATACCACAGCTCAACCCTCAGCTGGCATCAGATGGTAAAAGGATAGTGCACATGAACGATTTCACTGCTTCTTGGGATAAGGGTAACAAGTCCTCCACCCCAAGATCATGACTACTAATTGACAACTGAACATAGGTTTATATGGAGAATGATGAGGTTTTCCACATGGTGTAAAAGGTGATTTGCTCATATATTAAGAGTATGTTATAAAACATTCTCAAAATCAGAAATAAGGTTTGCAGCTAATGGAGATTAAGTATAAAATCAGCCTAAGAAGTTTGACATGTTGCTCTTTATTTCATTTTCAAGAGAGCTTTCAAAGTATTAGCACATTTTGAATTTAAAGTACATGGGTTTATAATGTTTGGAATTTATAGGACTGGATGGTCAAAAATGCTGCAGTGTGGAATGGTTTAACTAATGAATACACAGACAGTTGTTAAAGAGGCTTTGGGGAATCAGTGTACATGTTTTGCCTTGATTATCAGATCACTTTATTGTACATGCAGTGAGGCCATGATCTGGATCTTTGCTATGGGGTAGAGTGGGGGCTCCCCTATCCTAAGCTTCTGGATGGTTCTGGCTACTTTGGTAGCAGCCAGGGGCAGGAAGGAAGCAGCAGGTGGGCATAGTGAGCACCAGTGATTCCTAGTTGAAGGGCTGCAGTGTGTGGAAACTGACAGGGAGAACTGGTGATTTTCCAACACTTGGTTTATTTATGACTTTCTGGCAAACAGAAAAACAAGGGTCCACTTTCAAAATTGCACATGCAATGCTGCCTCCTTTATCAATGACTGAAATGTTCCTGCCTCCGTGGTTTGCTGGTCCCTCTGTGCACATCCTCCTGTATCAGTGTGGATTAGTCAGGAGAAAAGAACCCCACCATGGGAGAGGGAGTTCCATGCAGGGAATTATTTGCATAGACGATAAGAGTGGGCAAAAGCAGAAACAGCAAAATGGTGGTGGGTGAGAAAACCCAGAAATTAGCAAAGGCAGGAAACTGTTCCCGCCAAGAGCCGGGAGGACCCGGGAAGGAGATGTCTCTACCACAGGGTCCACTCTCCAGAGCAGAGCTCAGAAGCCTGGCTGCTGTCAGAGTGGGGACCGTAGGGCAAGTGTCCAGAGTCTGTGGACCTCCTGTCTTTCATGCCTGTGACTGTTTTGCCACCTGCATGGTGTTCACCAGCTTCTGATTAAGTGCCTGCCATCTCCATCAATAGCACAGTAGGATAGTATGTTCCCGAATACATAAAACCACAGCCCTGTGCCAGTTGCATGTGGCAATGCACAGAAGGTGCCTGACCTATCCTGAGAGTTTCTCATGCCTTTTTCTGGTAGATTTACCTCCTGTTTCATATTTCTCATCACCAGTACTCTTGAAGCACTTATGGAAAGCACTAAAATTCCATTATAAATACCACTCCATGTGAATGCTAACATTTTTTAATGACCCATTACCAAATTTCTTTTGTACCAAATTATGCAGCATTTTAAAATGAGCTATTTTGTTTTTCTTTCAAGAACTTAATAACATGTTCTCAGATTTTTTGTGCAACTTGCATTGTAAAACAGAGCAGGCTGTTATGTTGTCCTGGCCTTGCCTATGGCAAGGTCATTAGTAATTATGGCTGTCAGGTTAGATCATGGGTGAGAGATCCCTTGGACGGGGGACACAGACATTGGCGGTTTTAAAGAGAAGCTGAATCTGAATGAAGCCCCTGCTGGGTTGGGAGGCAGGGAGATAGACATGAACTCTCTATAACCTGCTCCATTAGAGACCCAGGTGGGCAGCGTGGGCAGGTAGGGGCAGGTTTCAGGGACCCAGGTTCTCATTCATGAAATGATGGAACTTGGTCTCAATCTTGAAGATGTAAAAATAAATGGTCCTGTTGTAGCCTCCATTTATTCATGGGCGTTTTCAAACTATGTCTGGTACAGAGTGGGGGCTCAGCTGATGATCCTTGTTGAGTCAGCATCCCCTGAGTCTGGATAACCAGGAATTTACTGGACCCAGCACGTGTGCGCTGCTGAGTGCTGCCCTCTACTGGTCTCGGCCCGAGTAGTGCCCCGATCCTGAAGCCCTGAGCAGGGAGGGAACTCAGTGTCTGACCCTGGGAAACTGAGGGGTGGTGACAGGGAGCTGATGTTGGTATGTGACTCATTGTTTTTTAGTCATAACTGAGTGATGAGTAATAAAAATAGGAACCCTAAGTGTCAGAAAAGAATAAAGAAGTGGAGAAGGCTTAAAAAAATATTTCTTATGTTTTAACATCTAGCTTCTTATTGATAGATTTACAGTTTCTTTTTAAATCTGGGGCTAGTGTTTTTGACCATGCAAAATAACTGTCACTTTTTAGCATGTGAATGCTTTATAATTAGTTCATTTCTTTTTGGAGAAATTTTTCATTTTGGAAGAATATTTAGACTTTTAAATTCAGAGTCATGTTTTTAGTCTTTGGGGCACTTTAGAGTCAAGTGTCACCATTCATTTTTCTTTTTTTTTTAAGCATTGGGAGCTACTGACAATTTTCTTAACACTTATGATATGTTGAACCTGTAAGTCTCTCAGGAATGTGACTTGTTATTGGCACAATGAATACTTTGTCCTCCATTGCATTGGGTGGGGGTACTAGCGCATCTGTCTCCATGGTTTTTATTGTTATTTTGTTCCTTTGAGCTTCCCTGGTGGCTCAGACAGTAAATAAGCTGCCTGTTTTTCTTCAGTAGAAGTACTTTATTATCCTCCATTCAGCCAAGACAGGTAACTGTATATAAATACATATAAAATTGAGGCTTTATCGCTTTGATTCATCATGTAATAATTAACTTATTCCCCATTTATTGTTGTTGTGGTGGTGGTAGTATTAAATTAGAGCTCTTGTTAAAAATTAGAGCTTGGACCATTATTAATAACACGTAATTTGCCAAGAGTGACTATTATATAAAGTACCCCTTTGCTTGCTGAGCACTACTGAGGTTCATTCTTTATCAAATAAAAGTGGAGAGATTAGTGGAGATTTCAGATTATTTAATTAAAGGGCCAGGCATGCCAGGAACTTACGCTGCCACCTTGTGGGGATTGATGATGCTTTTGAACTGGGGTGCTGGAGAAGACTCTTGAGAGTCCCTGGACAACGAAGAGATCAAACCTGTCAACCTTAAAGGAAATCATTCCTGAACATTCATTGGAAGGACTGATGCTGAAGCTGAAGCTCCAACATTTGGCCACCTGATGTGAAGAACTGACTCATTTGAAAAGACCCTGATGCTGGGAAAAATTGAAGGCAGAAGGAGAAAGGGATGACAAAGGATGAGCTGGTTGGATGGCATCACCAACTCTACGGACATGAGTTTGAGTGTGCTCTGGGAGTTGGTGATGGACAGGGAAGCCTGGCATGCTGCAGTCCATGGGGTCGCAAAGAGTTGGACACGACTGAGTAACTGAACTGAACTGTGAAGATTAATGAGACAGTTAAAACCAAAGGTCAGGATAAACTTATAAATGATTAAAAACCTCCCAAGCTGGATATTCTATTAAGTGCGTTATATTAATAAGCTTATGTGCATTATTCAGTTTGCGTTTCAGGCAGGTGCCTTGTCGTTTCTACGACTAAAATTCTGTGGGTGTCTAGAGCTATGTCCTTATGGAAATCTGGTAAAAGAATGAGCCTTGTTAACCCCAAAGAGATATGTATGATTGGATGAAAAGGCCTCCAGGACTTACTATCTTAAAATAAGAAGGGGAAAAATGTGGATTACATTAGCATATCAATGACTATTACATAATTTTCTCTACCTTCTGAAGTAATATATGTTACTTTATTGAAATGGGCACATTTTTATAAACTTTAATTTGCAGAAATCAGGAACCCCAACCCTACAAGACCTTTTCCTTATTGCCAGACCCGGTGAACTCTTAGCTGTGGTTGGACCTGTGGGTGCAGGAAAGGTAAGTTGTGATGCCTTTTGTCAGCTTGATGCAACACCACTGCCCTTGTTAAATTTTCAGAGTTGAGCCCAGAGCTGTGTGTGACACAGTTTGAATTGGGTGTACCTAGAATAGTGTTTCTCAAACTGTTCCATGGAATATTAGTTTTGCAAGAAGGTTTCATGGCCAAATAAATCTAGATAAGCACACACTGTGTTTTCCTTCTTGGTGCTTCACATTGCACAGTTGGGAACCATTGTCAGGAATTTGGACATCTCAGTGAATGAAATTATTGATGTGACAGCTGTTCGGGTTGGATGGAGACAGTGGGGACTTCTTTTCATCACAGTGGCCCCTCCAGGAAGTCTGGAGGTGGTGAAGGCTCTTCCGGGAAGCTCTGAGCATTTTCCCATGGGACTTGATGTGATCCTTTCAGTGCACGTGTAGTGAATGTTCAGCCACGTGCTGGAGCTAAAGACACAGATGTGAGCCAGACCCCGACGTCTCTACCGTCCAGAGGCAACCAGGTTCCAGGGCGAGACAGATACACAGGCAGTTGATCTCAGCCCAGTGTGGTGAGCGCTCTGATGGTGTAGACACAGACACGTCACTTCTGTGTGTCACAAGAGATTTGAAAGATGTGCACTTGCACTTAGTGTCCTGTTGTGAAACAACAAAATACAGAAACCTAAATGTGGATGTGTACACGAGAGGGTGATAATTTCCTCTATGATGGACTTTTGCTTTTTAGACACAACTCATTTCAGAATTCTTTTAAGTAATCATCTTTGGATATATTCTTCACACATAGCTTTTTAAGGATAAGTGTTTGTCAAGTGAAGGATACCTGGATGCAGGAGCAACTGCACTAAACATCAGTTACATGAAATACACATCCTGCTGGGCTGCTCTGCTAGTGAAGGATGTTAAACATTCTTAGTTTTTGCTGAGTGTAGTGCTTCATTTGGGGCTTCTCTTGGGCAGAGGAGATTGTTATAGTATTTTATTAATATTCTTTATCAACCATTCATTTGCATTGACCGATAGTGTTATTTTCATTTGTTTTTGTCCAAACTTCCAGGGCTGTACTTTATCCTGTTCTAAATGCAAGAGGTCTATTGTGTATCAAGCACCAGCCTGGGGTCAGCTGTGCTATGGGATATGTTTCATTCTGAGTGCTCCCTGTTCACGCGTGTGTGTTTCTGTCTGTTTCAGTCGTCACTGTTACGTGCTGTGCTGGGGGAGCTGCCCCCGAGCCAGGGGCAGGTCAGCGTGCATGGGAGGATCGCATATGTTTCTCAGCAGCCCTGGGTGTTCTCAGGAACTGTGAGGAGTAACATTTTATTTGGGAAGAAATATGAAAAAGACCGATATGAAGAAGTAATAAAGGCTTGTGCTTTGGGAAAGGTGAGTAAGGACTTTTGAGTAGCATGTACTAGAATTTCAAATGGCAGACTTGGTTTAAACTATCAGTAAAGTTTGTTCAAAGTTCTTTTTTTTTTTTTTTTAAGTTTGAAAGATCGTTCAGTGTTGTTTAGTATTTACACCGGTCTTCTGAGTAAGTATGCAGGCGTATATGCTAGTCCTTCAATCTTGATGTCATGACACTTACAGAATGCCTTGTTGAGGAGGGAGTTTCACTTTGGAAGTTTCATTCACTTTTAACTTATTTTCGTAGTGGACAATTACAAACATTTCTAAAATTAGAGTGTACAGTATAATGAACCCTCATGTGCCCACTCCCCAGCTTCAAGCAGGAGCAGCTGGTGGCCAGTCTTGCTGCATCTCCACCCTGCCCTCTGCCAGCCCACCGCCGCCCCCCACCCTCCTGGGTTATTCTGGAGCAGATCCTAGACCTCAGATTAGTTCATCTCTAAAGGTTTCAGCTCAGCTGGTAAAGAGTCTGCCTGCAATGTGGGAGACCTGGGTTTGATCCCTGGATTGGGAAGATCTGCTGGAGATGGAAATGGCTACCCACTACAGTATTCTAGCCTGGAGAATTCCATGGACTCTGTAGTCCATGGGGTCACAAAGAATTGAACACAACAGAGTGACTTTCACTTTCACTTTCAAAGCTTCCCTGGTGGCTCAGACGGTAAAGACCCTGCCTGCAGTTCAGGAGATGTGGGTTCAATTCCTGGGCTTGAAAGATCCCCTGGAGAAGGGAATAATTATCCACTCCAATATTCTTGCCTGGTGAGCTACAGTCCATTGGGTTGCAAAGAGTCAGACACCACTGAGCAACTAACACACAAATATTTTACTAGTTTTTCTCTAAGAGATAGGAGAGCCTTTGGAAAAACATATTATTTCATCTGAAAAATAACCCAAATTCCTCAATATTATCAACCTTCTAGTTTACATGTTGCTAATCATCTCACTGAGGAGCCTCCTTTACCATTGGTTTGAATCAGACTCCACATGAGGTCTGCCCCTGCATTTGGTTGGTGCCTCCTCGGTCCCTTTCAGTCTCTAGGTTTTTCTCTGCACTTGGTTATGACTGGTATTTTTATTTAAAGAAAATAGAATGCTTTAACATTTCTTCTTAATACTGCATTGTTTCACTGGGGGAGAGATTGTTTTCAGAAAAGACTGCGGTCCACAGAAAATGGCAAGGTGAAACTCTGAAATTTAGATGAAATCAGTGAATGAATGGTGAAAATGAAATTACCTGATAAACAGTATAATCTGGCAAAAAAGAAAAGAAAAATGTAAATACTGATGAATACTGTGTTACTCTCTTGGGTTATGAAAACCTAAATAATAGCATTAAAGGGCTTCTCCTCCCCAGGCCTGTTCAGTGCAGTGTGTTCTTTTGTACTGTGAGGAAAAGATTGGGGGTCTTTCAAAGGTGTGGTGTTGAAGGCTCCAAACTTGCTTTGTGAAACAATAGTAATTTTGCTTGAACAAGGACTTAATATCATAGAATCATAGATTGTATCAGATGAGTAGCATTTTGTGCTGATGTGAACAAAACAGAATTGCTTGTTTAATGCTCTTGTTTCTTTCCCCTGCTGCTGCTGCTGCTAAGTCACTTTAGTCATGTCCGACTCTGTGCGACCCCATAGAAGCAGCCAACCAGGCTCCTCCATCCCTGGGATTCTCCAGGCAAGAATACTGGAATGGGTTGCCATTTCCTTCTCCAATGCATGCATGCATGCTAAATCACTTCAGTTGTGTCCAACTCTGTGTGACCCCATGGACAGCAGTCCACCAGGCTCCTCTGTCCACAGGATTCTCCAGGCAAGAATACTGGAGTGGGTTGCCACTTCCTGGGTTGTTGTTAATGAGAGGTCTTCTTTTGTGGAAGTGATATTGTTACTGAGTCCACTCTTTTCATACTGTGGACTCAGTAAATATCATGAAGCACAAGCTGGAATCAAGATTCCTGGGAGAAATATCAATAACCTCAGATATGTGGATGATACCACCCTTATAGCAGAAAGTGAAGAGGAACTGAAGAGCCTCCTGATGAAGGTGAAAGAGGAGAGTGAAAGGCTGGCTTAAAACTCAACATTCAAAAAACTAAGGTCACGGCATCCAATCCCAACACTTAATGGCAAATAGATGGGGAAAAATGGAAACAGTGACAGATTTTATTTTCTTGGGCTCAGAAATCACTGAAGATGGTGATGAAGCCATGAAATTAAAAATGCTTGCTCCTTGGAAGAAAAGCTATGACCAACCTAGACAGTGTATTAAAAAGCAGAGACATTACTTTGCTGACAAAGGTCCATCTAGTAAAGGCTATGGTTTTACCAGTAGTCATGCATGGATATGAGAGTTGGACCATGAAGAAAGCTGAGTGCCAAGGAATTGATGCTTTTGAACTGTGGTGTTGGAGAAGACTCTTGAGAGTTTCTTGAACTGCAAGGAGATACAACCAGTCCTAAAGGAAAGCAGTCCTGAATATTCATTGGAAGGACTGATGCTGAAGCTGAAGCTCCAATACTGTGGCCATCTGATGCAAAGAGCTGACTCATTGGAAAAGACCCTGATACTGGGAAAGATTGAAGGCAAGAGGAGAAGGAAACAATTGAAGATGAGATGGTTGGATGGCATCAATGACTTGATGGACATGAGTTTGAGCAAGCTCTGGGACTTGGTGATGGACAGCGAAGTCTGGCGTGCTGTAGTCCATAGGATCTCAAAGAGTTGGACATGACTGAGTGACTGAACTGAACTGAGTCCAAGCTCACTCTGCTCACTGCACCGTAGGCCAATAAGTCTGAGATGAGGTGTTGAGACAAGGAAGGGGCTTTATTCAGGAAGCCCCTGACAGAGAAGATGGCAGGTTCAGTATCAGTATCAGTTCAGTTGCTCAGTTGTGTCTGACTCTTTGACAAAACATGGTCCACTGGAGATGGGAATGGCAAGCCACTTCAGTATTCTTATCTTGAGAACCTCATGAACAGTATGAAAAGGCAAAAGGATAGGACACTGAAAGATGAACTCCCCAGGTCAGTAGGTGCCCAGTATGCTATCAGTGGAGAAATAACTCCAGAAAGAATGAAGAGACAGAGTCAAAGCAAAAACAACATCCAGTTGTGAATATGACTGGTGATGGAAGTAAAGTCCAGTGCTGCAGAGAACCATATTGCAAAGGAACCTGGAATATTAGGTCCATGAATCAAGACAAATTGGAAGGGGTCAAACAGGAGATAATAAAGGTGAACACTGATGTTGTAGGAATCAGTGAACTAAAATGGACTGAAACAGGTGAATTTAACTCAGATGACCATTATATCTACTATTGTGGGCAGGAATCCCTTAGAAGAAATGGAGTAGCCATCATAGTCAACAAAAGAGTCCAAAATGCAGTACTTGGATGCAATCTCAAAAACGACAGAATGATCTCTGTTCGTTTCCAAGGCAAACCATTCAATATCATGGTAATCCAAGTCTATGTCCTGACCAGTAACGCTGAAGAAGCTGAAGTTGAATGGTTCTGTGAAGACCTACAAGACCTTCTAGAACTAACATCCAAAAAGACGTCCTTTTCATTATAGGGGACTGGAATGCAAAGTAGGAAGTCAAGAGACACCTGGAATAACAAGCAAATTTGGTCTTGGAATACAGAATGAAGCAGGGCAAAGGCTAATAGAGTTTTGCCAAGAGAACGCACTGGTCATAGCAAACACCCTCTTCCAACAACACAAAGAAGACTCTACACATGGACATCACCAGATGGTCAACACCGAAATCAGATTGATTATATTCTTTGCAGCCAAAGATGGAGAAGCTCTATACAGTCAGCAAAAACTAGACTGGGAGCTGACTGTGGCTCAGATCATGAACTCCTTATTGCCAAATTCAGACTTAAATTGAAGAAAGTAGGGAAAACCACTAGACCATTCAGGTATGACCTAAATTAAATCCCTTATGATTATACAGTGGAAGTGAGAAATAGATTCAAGGGATTAGATCTGATAGAGTGCCTGAAGAACTATGGACAAAGGTTCATGACATTGTACAGGAGGCAGTGATCAAGACCATCCCAAGAAAAAGAAATGCAAAAAGGCAAAATGATTCTCTGAGGAGGCCTTACAAATAGCTGAGATGGCAGGTTAGCACCTCAAAATAGCCATCTCATCAGGGGCAGGATGTCACATTCTTCTGTGAATCAGAGATGGTTGGACATGAGGAAACAAAGTAAAAAGATCATTTAATTCTTGTGAATATCTTATAAAGCAGCAAGCCTCATGCTGGGAGATGTTAGTTTCACTTCCTTATAACCCTTCACAGGTGGGCAGCGTCAGGCTATCTCCTTGAGGGAGGCCATTGCGCATGCCTGCCGTAACAAAAGCAGTAAGATAAGGATTAAAGTCACAGAAGCAAATCTAGTATGAGTTCAAAATTAACCCTTCCTGATTACAGTATCAAGGTAGCAGGAATGAGCTGGATTTTTATTAAATGGTGTTTTATAATGTGATGATCCAGTGGTTAAAACTCCATGCTCCCAATGCAGGGGGCATAGGTTCGATCTTTGGTCAAAAGCTAAGATCCTACATGCCACAAGGCGCAACCAAAAATTTAAAAACAATTTAAGAGCAATTATATGGACTTCCCTGGTGGCTTAGATGGTAAAGGATCTGCCTGCAATGTGGGAGACCCGGTTCAATCCCTGGGTCCAAAAGATCCCTGGAGAAGGGAGTAGAACCCACTCCAGTAGTTTTGCCTGGAGAATTCCATGTTTACCATCATGTCCAGCTCCTGATGCATCAGACTCCAAAGACCAGGCCAGGTGTGAGTGGTTCTCTCATGACCTTTCCTTTCTGGTGAAGCTCAGCCTGTCTTTTCTGTCCAATTTGAGCATCTCTGGAGAAGAGCAGCTGTGGGACAGTGGCTACCATTCAGCATTTTCCTCAGGGCCATGTTCTCCCTGGGGGCGATGCTCTGCTGCAGCCACATGGCGCGACTGGACCAGTAACGTGCACAGGGTTCTGAGGCTTCCCCCACCCTGGACCATCCATGCAGCAGATTCTGTGAGAAGGGGCCCTGCAGACTGGGCTGCACAGCGATTCTTCTGTATGTGATGAGACAAATGTTTACAAAGATGGACTGCTCTCCTGTTTGCATGGTCAGGACAGAGAGTTGGGGCCCCTGGTGCCCTTTCTCTCCTTGGCAGGAAGGTGGCCTAGGGCAGAGGAGTAGCGAGAGGGGAGTCCTGGACCCGCTGTGTCACTCCTGTCCACTTTGAACACTCCTGTTACCTGCCTGAGGTTTCCACAGCAAAATGAGGACACTGGTTCAGCGGTTTTCCAAGAGGTTTTGTTGCTGCTCTGAAATGTCCTCTATGACTGATTAGCAATTAGCAAGGGGTTAGCAAGGTCTTTGCAGCACTTGGGAACCATTTAATGAGTTATGAGAGCCTCTGCTTATTTCCTTTTGAATCCATGTGTCGGTGGATGAACATAAGATGGTCACAGCTAGTAGAGGTGTCTAGAGTTATTTTTGGCTTCCTTGGTGGCTCAGTGGTAATCTGCTTGCAATGCAGGATCCCTGGGTCGGGAAGATCCCCTGAAGGAGGGCATGGCAACCTACTCTAGGACTCTTGCCTGAAGAATTCCATGGACAGAGGAGCCTGGAAGGTCACAGTCCATGTGATCGCAGAGTCAGACATAGAAGCGACTAAGCCGCAGCAGCGGCAGCAGAGTTATCTTTGCCTGAAGATACAGAGACCGCACGTGTAGTAGAAAAGGTTTGACCTTTAGAGAAAAATAGTCCCAGATAGTAACTCCAGATGTTTGTCTCAGTTTCTTCTCTTATTACGTGGTGGAGGGGTGGGATTACCCTAAAGGCTACAGGCCATGCCTGTGCAATGCAAACAAGTCAGGGTTTCAGTTAATGGTAGCAACTGTTACTAACACAGCCTTTTTCTCTTCATTCATCCATACTTAAATGCATATAAATATTATAAAGATTTCTCCTTACAGTTCTCCCTGTGCTCACATCTGCCTAATCTTGGAGGAAAAAAATAGTTTAAAAAAGCAAAATTTTTTGTATGATATATTTAAAATAGATCTAGATCTAATTGAAGTAAACCTTTAAGCTTATTGAGCTGAAAACTTTTCTGTAATAAAATAGGGAGATATGAAGTAATCACATGGGAATATCAATTCAGGCTGATGAGATAACTCCAAGGTCCAGGAGTCAGCAGGCTCAGGGATTGAGTCTCAGTTTCTCTATTTACTAGGAGTGTGATCAGTCACCAATAGCAAGTATCAATTCCTGTCCTTTTTCCATTGATGGAGGGTTTTCCTACACTTTAGATTCTCACAGCATCCTTGAGGTTAGTGACTCTTGTTTTCTGCAGCACATTCTGTAGAACAGGAAAGTGAGACTTAGGAGATCAAGAACTTGTTTATCATGGAGACCCCGGTGTGCCACTTGCTTCCTCCCCAAATTTGCTAAAGTAGAGACAAAGAAATGAGTGCTGCTTTTGTCTGTGCCAGGATCTGTCCAGTGATAATTACAGGCAGTTAAAATTTCTAATATCATAACTGTGTAACTTAAACTTTATTGTTATTTTGTGGTTTTGGGGATGTTCTTGTCATCTTTTTTTATTTCCCCAGGTACTCTCGGGAAAATTAACAGATTTGTCTATTTTTTCTTAAATAGTATTTAAGATAAAAGATTGATTCCCC
>NW_017217324.1:0-12609 GCF_001704415.2 Capra hircus | reverse complement strand
GTCCCTGAGGTCCCCGTCGTAATTCTAGAGCACCTGCCACACTCGAGAAAATCCAGGAGGTTCTCCCCTCCAGGCGAGATGAGGCCCATTTCCTGAGGCGTCTCGAGGCTAATCACACCTAACCTCTGAACTTCCAAAGGGTCCTTCACACCTTAGCTGCAACTCAAGAAGTTCCCCGACACACCCGTCTCCACTCCAGAGGAAGCACGAAGGTCCCGGCCACATCCAGAGGAGCTCCGTTTCCGCCTCCAAGGAGAAGGAGGATCCTTTCCCTGCTTCCTCGGGATAGAATTTCCGACGTTTCCGGCTTCTCAAGAGGAGGCCCACTCCACAGGAAAGGCGAGAGAACTCAGGTCGTGCCACCATTCCAGAGTCCCCCAGATATCTCAGTCCATTCCAGGATCCTTTTCCCTGCACTTCGACTTTTTCGACTCACCACGGTGGCACGTGGACAGCCCTGTGGGAAAGCCTCGTGGGGAAAGCCTGAGGGAAAGCCACAGATCCCTTGATCCACGCGAAGGGAAGCGTGACACTGCTGCTACAGCACGGGAGGAAAGCGCACGTGCATGCCCCCCACTCGAGACGAGGACTGACTCCCCTTGGGAGACTCCAGAAGTACCCCAACATGCATGTCAGCCTTGGAGAGGAATCCTCAGATTCCGGCCCGACTCCACACAAGGTCTTAGGCCCTGGCATCGACGGGAGTGGAATAGCGAAGGCCTCTAGCAACTCGCATGGGGACTGGCCTTTCCTGAGGTCACCAGAGCGGTCCCTGAGGTCCCCGTCGTAAGTCGAGAGCACCTGCCGCAACTCGGAAAATCCAGGCGGTTCTCCTCCAGGCGAGATGAGGCCCATTTCCCCTGAGGTGTCTCGAGGCTAATCACACGTGACCTCTGGAACTTCCAAAGAGTCTTTCACAGCAACTCAAGAAGTTCCCCGACATACCCGTCTCCACTCAAGAGGAAGCACGAGAGTCCCGCCACATCCAGAGGAGCTCCGTTTCCGCTCGTAGCTCGAGATGAGCGATCCTTTCCCGATTGTCGCGAAAGAATTCTCGGGATCGCTCTCCAAAGGAAAGGGAGAGGAACTGCCTGTCGTGCCACCATTCCCAGACTCCCCCAGATGTCTCAGTCCATTCCACAGGAACCTGTTTTCCCTGCACTGCCTTGGCCTTCATGCCGAGGATCGACTCACACCACCGTCACACGTGGGACAGCCCTGTGGGAAAGCCTAGTGGAAAGACTCGAGGGAAAGCCACAGATCCCTTGGTCCAGGCATGGGAAGCGTGACACTGCTGCTACAGCATGGGAGGAAAGGCACGCTCATGCCCCCACTCGAGACGAGGCCTGACTCCCTTGTGGAGACTCGAGAAGTACCACAAAATCCATGTCAGCACTGGAGAGGAATCCTCAGCTTCCGGCCCGACTCCACACAAGGTCTTAGGCCCCGGCATCGACGGGAGAGGAATCACGAGAGGCCCCCTAGCAACACGCATGATGACTGGCGTTTCCTGCGGCCGCCAGAGCGGGTCCCTGAAGTCCCCGTCGTAACTCGAGAGCACCTGCTGAAACTCGGGAATATCCAGGAGCCTCTCCATTCCAGGCGACATGAGGCCCATTTCCGCTGAGGCATCTCGAGACTAACCACACCTAACCTCTGGAACTTCCAAAGGGTCCTTCACACCCTTGCTGCAACTCAAGAAGTTCCCCGACATACCCGTTCCTCTTCACATTCAGCCATAATGGTGGGTGTCATCTGCATATCTAAGTTTATTGATATTTCTACCGGCAATCTTGATTCCAGCTCATGTATCTTCCATCCCAGCATTTTTCATGATGTACTCTGCATAGAAGTTAAATAAACAGGGTGACAATATACAGCCTTTGCATACTCCTTTTCCTTTTTGGAACCAGTCTGTTGTTCCATGTCCTACTCTAACTGTTGCTTCCTGACCTTCATCCAGATTTCTCAAGAGGCAGGTTAGGTGGTCTGGTATTCCCATCTCTTTCAGAATTGTGGCTAAAACAAACAGTATAAGGACCTTTCCGATGTCAGGCCAAGGAATTGTGTTTCCAGTCATTGAGCCACACCTGATCACTGAGCACAAATTCATGAATCTGTTCCTCAAGGGGGAATGATATTCTTTTTTATACAAACTTAGTTACCTGATTTATTACCTTACCTAATTGTTCCATCTGCTGTGAAATCCCACCCCCTTTACTTGTGGCAAATCTGCTAACACCTGCCTCACTGTGGGAGGGGGTCTCCCATAGAAAATTTCATAAGGACAACAACTATGGGAACGTGCAGTTACCCGTAATATGAGTAAGTCTGCCGGAAGCAAGCCCATCCATGTACAGTCAGTCTCTATGATCCATTTTGAAAGTGTCTCTTCAAGAGTTTGGTTGTTTCTTTCCACCATTCCAGAACACTGGGGCCTATATGCTGTATGTAATTTCCACTGATATTTAGAGCTTCACATACCTGTTAATTAACGCGGCTGCAAAGACAGGGCCATTGTCGGATTCTATACTGGTTGGAAACCCAAGTCTGGGAATTATTTCTCAAATCAGCGAGCTACTTCGTTTTCTTTTTCAGATCAGGTAGGGAAGGCCTCTGCCCAACCGGAGAAGGTACCTACTATTCTAGTAAGTCATGATAACAGGTGACTGCCTTTGCTTCCCCGAAGGACACCTCGCTTTCCCTGCATCCTGAGAACTCCACGTCTCAGCCAGTTGGAAAAGCCTTCTTGGAGGTCATTATTCAGGGGCAATTTCCCCTGGAGCCCGGGGCCATAGGGAGCGGCTCCACACTCCCAGGGAAAGGCAGAGCCACAGCCACACATCTGTCCCATCCCCTTTGCCTCTGTAGGAGAGCTCTAGTGAGCCTAGGTCTGTCAGGAAAATTCTTGGCTCCTATGGGGACACATTCTATGTGTGAAACTGCATCCAGGACCTAGGGGCCACAGGGCGCCTGTTTCTCTCGGGGGCGGAGGGGTGGGGGGCCTGAAGCAGTGCGGCCCAGCAACAGCTTCCACATCCATCCAATTGCTCTTTTCTTACCTCTGATAGAACTAGCTTTGTTCCAGCCTTTGGCAATTTGGAGGCAAGCGGGCCCCACTTCCTCCCCAAGGAGGCATGGGACCTAATTTGAGTGGAAAGGCCCCTCACGGAGCTGAACCCAGGAAGGCACCCAGTCATGTCTGACACATTCCTGCATCCTGCTTCTTCATGAGCAATACCGCTATAAGCTAGGAATGTCTTTCCAAGGCTCAGAAAGGACAGGGGAGATGCATGGTGCTGCCTCTGGAATTTCGGTCCTCTGAGCAGACCTGGAGGTCTCCCCTTGAAGAAGCTAACCAGTTTCTTCCAAATACAGGCTTGCAAACACACACTGGGTGGCTGCCTCTTCTTCCCTGAAGGACGATCACTTTCCCCGCATCCTGTGAACTCTGCATCCCAGCCTGCTGGAAAAGCGCTTCTTGGAGGTCATTTTTCAGGGACAATTTTCCCTGGAGCCCGGGGCCTGTAGGGAGGGCCCCATGCTCGCTGTGAAAGGCAGAGTCACATCCACAGTCTGTTCTACCCCTTTTGCCCTGTGGGAGAGCTCTAGTGAGCCTAGGTCTGTCAGGAAAATTCTTGGCTCCTATGGGGACACACCCTGTGTGTTAACCTGCATATCGGACCTAGGGGCCACAGGGTGCCTGTTCCTCTCGGGGGGGACCCTGAAGTGGTGCGGACCAGCAACAGCCTGAACATCCATCCGATTGGCTCTTTTCTTCCTTCTGATAGAGCTAGCTTTGCTTCTCGGCTTTGGCATTTCGGAAGCCAGGGGGAGCCCACCGCTGTTGTCCTGGGTCTATTGGAGGTACCGGGTCTATTGGACCCCAGCATGGCACCCGACCCCCTCAGACACACTCCCGCAGCCTCCTTCCCCATGGGCAGGACTGTTCTGACCTAGGAATGTGTTCCCAAGGCTCAGAAAATGCAGGGAGACACACGGCCCTGACTCTGGAACTGAGGCCATTGGAGCAGGCCTGGAGGTCTGACGTCTGAGACGCCAAACACTTGCTGCAAGATACAGGTGTGAAAACACACTCTCTGGGGCTGCCTTTCCTTCCTCCAAGGAAGAGAGCTTTTCCAGTCTCCTCCGTGCTGAGTCATACAAGGCTGGAAAGGTCTGGCTTAGAGGGCATTTCTCAGCGGCAATGGCCCCTGAGGCCCTGCACACAGGGAGGGATCCTACCCTCCCGGGGAAGTCAAAGCAACCTCCAAACAGCTGTTCTATCATGTTTCCTCTGCAGGAGGGAGCTAGTGAGCCCAGGTCTGTCTGGAACGTTCTTGGATCCTGCGGGGAAATCATCCTGGGAGCCCACCTGGATACCAGTCGTAGGGGCTAAAATTCGCATTTTCCTTCCTTGGAGCCCTAACGCAGTACAGCCTAGCAACTGGTTGAAAATCCATCCTGTTGCTGTTTTCTTCCCTCTGACAGAGCGAGCTTTGCTCCCCATTTTGGGATTTCAGAAGCAAGGTGGTGGCCTGCAACTCCTTGCCTGGGGTCCATTGGAGGTGCAAGGTGCCCTCGACCAGGTGACCCCAGCATGACACCTGGCCCCCTCAGACACACTCCCGCAGCCTGCTTCCCCATGGGCAGGACTGCTCTCACCTAGGAATGTGTTTGCAAGGCCAGGAAACTGCAGGGAGACACAAGACCCTGATTCTGGCATTGAGTCTGTTGGAACAGGCCTGCAGGTCTTCTGTCTAACAAGCCAAACACTTGCTGCAAGATACAGGCCTGAAAACACACTCTTGGGCTGCCTTTCCTTCCTCCAAGGAAGAGAGTTTTCTCAGACTCCTGTGGGCTGAGAGCCACACAGGGCTGAAAAGCACTTGCTGGGAGATTATTTTTCATTGGCCATGGCCCCTGAGGCCCTGTGCTCAGGGAGGGCTCCCTCCCTCCCAGGGAAAGTCAAAGGAAGCTCCAAACGGCTGTTCAATCATGTTTCTGAGAGAGTCATTGCCAAGGCAGGTTTCTAAGAAGTTCAAGGGTCCCCAAGGAGAGAGGGGTCTAGAATTCTCAAGGAGGAAGAAAGGACAAACTGTTTTCCCCTCTACATTCCTTAGGATTATATAACAATCATGCATCCTTCTTGAGGACGGTCTCTGGAAAAAACCTTCTGGCTAATCCTGTTATCTTAAAATGTCAATTATGGGAGTAGGTCTAGTGAGTCTTTACAACCTCCAGACATTCTTTTGTTCGTTGTCATAACTTATTGGAGAGTATATAACTCCATTACCAACACTAGCAAGGGGGTACGCTTTCTGCCCCTTGTGATGTCTCTGTCAGAAGCTTTCTCTATCTCCTTTATACTTTAATAAAACTCTATTGCACAAAAGCTCTGAGCAATCAAGCCTCGTCTTGGGCCCTGGATTGAATTCTTCTCCTCCATAAGCCAAGAATCCCAGCATCTTTTCGTGGTTCAGCAACAATATTTCATTTCCTCTGCAGGAGAGAGCTAGTGAGCTTAGGTCTGTCTGGAACATTCTTGGA
Source organism: Capra hircus (assembly GCF_001704415.2). Lineage (NCBI taxonomy): Eukaryota > Metazoa > Chordata > Mammalia > Artiodactyla > Bovidae > Capra > Capra hircus. The sequence goes on along the minus strand of NW_017217324.1, from coordinate 7,059 downwards.
TCCTGTGGGGAAAATATCCTGTGCACACATCTGGATACTGGGCCTAGAGGCCAAAATTTGCATTTCTTTCCCGGGGAGCCCTAACGTGGTGTGACTTAGCAACTGCTTGAAAATCCATCCCATTGCTGTTTTCCTCCTTCTGACAGAGCTAGCTTTGTTCCCTGCTTTGGGATATCTCAACCGAAGGGCCAGTCCATAGCTACTCGCCTGGGGCCCATTGGATGTGCAAGGTGCCCTCGACTAGGTGACCCTAGCATGGCACTCAGCCCGCTCAGACACACTCCCGAGGCTTCTTTCTCATGGGAAGCACTGCTCCAACCTAGGAATGTGTCTGCAATGCTTGGAAAGTGCAGTGAGACACACAGCCCTGACTCTGCAATTGAGGCCCTCAGAGCAAGCCTGCAGCTCTGATGTCTGAGAAGCAAAACACTTGCTGCAAAGAGAGGCCTGAAAACACACTCTCTGTGGATGACTTTCCTTCCTCTAAGGAAGATAGTTTTCCCAGTCTCCTGCTTCCTGAATGTCACACAGCTGGAATGCGCTTGCTTGGAGGTCGTGATTCAGTGGCAATGACCCCTGAGGCCCTTTGCCCAGGGAGGGCTCCCACACTCACAGGCAAATCAAAGCAACTTCCAAGTGAGTCAGCTCTTCACATCAAATGGCCAAAGTATTGGAGTTTCAGGTTCAGTATTAGTCCTTCCAATGTATATTCAGACCTGATTTCCTTTAGGATGGAGTGGTTGCGTCTCCTTGTAGTCTAAGCGACCTACAAGCATCTTCTCCAACACCACAGTTCAAAAGCATCCAATTTTCAGCTGTCACTTTCTTTATAGTACATCTTTCATATCCATCCATGACATATGGAAAAACCATAGCCTTGACTGGATGGATCTTTGTTGGCAAAGCAACGTCTCGGCTTTTTAATATGCTGTCTAGTTTGGTCATCACTTTTCTTCCAAGTCATAAATATGTTTTAAGTTCATGGAGGCAGCCATCACCTGCAGTGATTTCCAAGCCCCCCAAAATAGTCTGCTGCTGTTTCCAATGTTTTCCCCATCTATTTGCCATGAAGTGATGAGACTGGATGCAATGATTTTAGTTTTCTGAATGCTGAGCTTTAAGCTAACTTTTTCACTCTCCTCTTTCACTTTCATCAGGAGACTCTTTAGTTCTTATACACTTTCTGCCATAAGGGTGGTGTCGTCTGCATATCTGAGATTCTTGATATTTCTCCCAGCAATCTGGATTCCAGCGTGTGCTTCCTCCAGCCCAGTGTTTCTCATGATGTACTCTGCGTATAAGTTAAATAAGCAGGGTGACAATATACAGCCTTGACATATTCCTTTTCCTATTTAGAACCAGTCTGTTGTTCCATGTCCAGTTCGAACTGTTTCTTCCTGACCTGCATACAGGTTTCTCAAGAGACAGGTCAGGTGGTCTGGTATTCCCATCTCTTTCAGAATTTTTCCCAGTTTATTGTGATCCACACAGTCAAAGGCTTTGGCATAGTCAATAAAGCAGAAATAGATGTCTTTTTTTCTGGAACTCTCTTGCTTTTTCAATGATCCAGTGGATGTTGGCAGTTTGATCTCTGGTTTCTCTGCATTTTTTTAAATCCCTCTTGAACATTTGGAAGTTCACAGTTCATGTGAACTTGGAGAATTTTGAGCATTACTTTACTAGTGTGTGAGATGAGTGCAATTGTGCAGCAGCTTGAATATTCTTTGTCATTGCCTTTCTTTGGGATTGGAATGAAAACTGACCTAATGACTAGGTGTTTTTCAATTGCATATGCTGAAAGAACTGGCTGTGCAGTTTTGAAGAAAAAAAAAATCATTTTAACCCATTTTCTCTGAAGTGCAAGGCATATCATGGCCATCCCTGAATCATAAAGTCACCTTTTCTTTATGTAGTCATAGTTTCATGCCTAAATTATAGGCCAACTCATGCTCAAATTGGACTCTGATGTCAGGGGCAGATCAACTAATAAAAAGCTTGGATTGTCCCTCTGGAGGAAAGTGAGATCTTGGTCCCACAAGAAGAATCTGAAGGGTTAAGGGAACTTGCAAGAGTGGGGAAAGCTTAGTCCATCCTACATGTACCAAAATCTTAAATAAGGCTTATTTACTTTACCGAAGTAAAAAAACAGATGATGAAAACAATTATAAATCAATGAAAGGTAAAGAAACTCATAGTCTGTTATCAAAAATTGCATTCTAAGAAAACTTTGTGCTCTTAACCTAGAGAGGAGACTAAATTCCATCTGGTACCAGCTTACCAGAAGACAAACAAACAAACAAACAAATTATCAGTAAGCTTAAAAAAAGTATATTCCATATATCTTGAAGTAGCAGTATTTCTGCAAAGGCATCAGTGTGAAACCATAGAGGACATGGTTAAAACCTGATTAAATAGAAATTGACAATGTAATCTGGTCACTGCTGCGACTTGAAATGCTTTAATATGATAACTGGAATTATAACTGACAGCATTTGACCAGGACATATCAGATTTTCACGGATGTCAGATAATTTCTAGGATATCTATATTAGGAACTGAAGGAATCTTTGAACCTAGGAAAGAAAACAACAGTCTCAAAGGCCCTTGCTGAATCATCTATCAGCAAGGAATGTCTTTGCAAGGATCGCAAAGTGAAGGGAAAATACACCGACCTGCCTCTGCAACTTCGGTCCTCTGAGCAGATCTGGAGGTCTCCCTTTGTATAAGCTAACCTGTTCCTTCCAAATAGAGGTTTGCAACACAAAACAAGTGGCCGCCTATTCTTCCCCGAAGGAGGCTCTCTTTCCCCACATCCTGCGAACTCCCTTTCCCAGCCTCCTGGAAAAGCGCTTCTTGCAGTTCCTTTCAGAAAATCCTATGGACGGAGAAGCCTGGTAGGCTGCAGTCCGTGGGGTCGCTGAGGGTCGGACACGACTGAGCGACTGCACTTTCATTTTCACTTTCATGCATTGGAGAAGGCAATGGCAACCCACTTACTGTTCTTGCCTGGAGAATCCCAGGGACGGGGAGCCTAGTGGGCTACCGTCTATGGCGTCGCACAGAGTCGAACACGACTGAAGCAACTTAACAGCAGCAGCAGCAGCAGTTCCTTTCTTAGGGGCAGTTATCCCTGAGATTGGGACCTGGAAAGGCAGAGCCACCTCCACACACACGTCTTTTTTGTCCCCTTTCCTCTGGAGGAGAGCTCTAGTGAGCCTAGGTCTGTCAGGAAAATTCTTGGCTTTGACGGGATCCACCCGGTGTGTGAACCTGCATACCCGACCTAGGGGCCACAGGGCACCTGTTTTGCTCGAGTGGGTCCTGGAGGGTGCAGCATAGCAAGAGCTTAAAAATCCATCCAATTTGTCTTTTTTTTTACCTCAGAGAGAACGAGTTTGCTCCACCTCCACCCTTTGGCAGTGTGGAGGGAAGAGGGCACCACCCTCTCCCAAAGGGGACATAGGGCCTACCAGGAGAGAAAGGCCCCTTGAGGAGCTGAGCCCAGGTAGGCAGCCAGTGATGTCAAGCACACTCCCGCTGCTTGCTTCTTCATGGGCACTCCCACGATCTGCTAGGAATGTCTTTGCAAGGATCTCAAAGGGAAGGAAGATACATGGCCCTGTCTCTGGAACTTCAGTCCTCTGAGCAGATCTGGAGGTCTTGAGTTGTATAAGCAAACCTGTTCCTTCCAAATAGAGGCTTGCAAACACACCCCCGGTGGTTGCCTCTTCTTCCCCGAAGAAGTCTTTCTTTCCCCACATGCTGCGAACTCCCTGTCCCAACCTCCAAGAATAGCGCTTCTTGCCATTCCTTTCTTAGAGGCAGTTATCCCTGAGCCTGGGGCCGTAGGGAGTAGCCCCACACTCACAGGGAAAGGCAAAGACTCCTCCATACATCTCCTCTATCCCCTTTGCTCCGGAGGAGAGCTCTAGTGAGCCTAGGTCTTTCAGGAAAATTCTTGGCTTGGACAGGATCTCACCCTGTTTGTGAACCTGCATACCCAACCAGGGGCCACAGAGCACCTGTTTCAGTAAAGTGGGCCCTGAAAGGGTGCAGCCTAGCAAGAGCTTGAAAATCCATTCAATTGCTGTTTTTGTACCTCTGACAGAGCGAGCTTGGCTCCACCCTTTGGCAGTGAGGAGAAAAGAGGCATGACACCCTCCCCAAAGGGACATGGGGCCTACTTCGAGAGGAAGCTGCAACTCGAGAAAATCCAGGAGGTTCTCCCCTCCAGGCGAGATGAGGCCCATTTCCGCTGAGGCGTCTCGAGGCTAATCACAACTAACCTCTGGAACTTCGAAAGGGTCCTTCACACCCTTGCTGCAAGTCAAGAAGTTCTCCGACATACCCATCTCCACTCGAGAGGAAGGACGAGGGTCCCACCCACATCCAGCGGAGCCCCGTTTCCGCCTCGTAGCTCGAGAAGAGGGATCCTTTCCCTTCGTCGTCGGGAAAGAATTCCCGGGCTTCCCGTCGCATCTCAAGAGGAGGCACTCTCCACAGGAAAGGCGAGAGGAACTCCAGGGCCTTGCCAGCATTCCAAGAGTCCCCCAGATGTCTCCGTCCATTCCAGAAGAACCTGCTTTCCCTTCACTGCCTCGACGTTCACGCCGAGGATAGACTCACACCACCGTGACATGTGGGACAGCCCTGTTCGAAAGCCTCGTGGGAAAGCCTCGATGCAAAGCGACTGATCCCTTGAACACATGTCGGCAAGCGTGACACTGCTGCTACAGCTTGTGAGGAAATCGCAGGTGCATGCCCCCACACGAGATGAGGACTGACTCCCCTGGTGAGACTCCAGAAGTATGGAAAGATTCATGTCAGCACTGGAGAGGCATCCTCAGGGTCTGGCCCCGACTCCACACAAGGTCTTAGGCACCGGCATCGATGGGAGAGGAATCCCTATAGGCCCCATGGTAACTCGCATGGGGACTGGCCTTTCCTGAGGCCACCAGAGCGAGTCCCTGAGGTCCCCGTCGTAACTCGAGAGCACCTACCACAACTCGGTAAAATCCAGGAGGTTCTCCCCTCCAGGCGAGATGAGGCCCATTTCCGCTGAGGTGTCTCGAGGCTAATCACACCTAACCTGTGGAACTTCCAAAGGGTCCTTCACACCCTTGCTGCAACTCAAGAAGTTCCCCGACAAACCCGTCTTCACTCGAGAGGAAGCACGGGGGTCCCGCCCACATCCAGAGGAGCCCCATTTCCGCCTCGTAGGTCAAAATGAGGGATCCTTTCCCTACTTCATCGGGAAAGGATTCCCGCCGTTCCCGCCGCATCTCAAGAGGGGCGCTCTCAACAGGAAAGGCGAGAGGAACTCCAGGGTCGTGCCACCATTCCAAGAGTCCCCCAGATGTCTCAGTCCATTACAGGGAAACCTGTTTTCCCTGCACTGCCTCGACATTCACGCGGAGGATTGACTCACACTACGGTGGCACGTGGGACACCCCTGTTGGAAAGCCTCGTGGGAAAGCCTCGAGGGAAAGCCACAGATCCTTTGATCCATGCGAATGGAAGCGTTACACTGCTGCTACCTCTCGGAAGGAAAGCGCACGTGCATGACCCCACTCGAGCCGAGGACTGACTCCCCAGGGCAGACTCCAGAAGTACCCCTAGATGCAAGTCAGCCTGGAGAGGAATCCTCAGGTTCTGAACACAACTCCACAAAAGGTCTTAGGCCCTGGCATCGACGGGAGAGGAATCCTGAGAGGACCCCTAGCAACTCGCATGGCGACTGGCCTTTCTTGAGGCAACCAGAGCGGGTCCCTGAGGTCCCTGTCGTAACTCAATAGCACCTGCCACAACTCGAGAAAATCCAGGAGGTTCTCCCATTCAGGCGAGATGAGGCCCATTTCCGCTGAGGCGTCTTGAGGCTAAACACACCTAACCTCTGGAACTTCCAAAGGGTCCTTCCCACACTTGCTGCAACTCAAGAAGTTCCCCGACATACCCGTCTCCACTCGAGAGGAAGCACGAGAGTCCCGCCCACATCCAGAGGAGCCTGGCTTCCACCTCGTAGCTCTAGATGACGGATTCTTTTCCAGCTTCGTCTGGAAAGAATTCCCGGCTTTCCCGTCGCAACTCAAGAGGAGGCGCTCTCAACAGGAAAAGCGAGAGAAACCCCAGTGTCGTGCCACAATTCCAAGGGACCCCAGATGTCAGTCCATTCCAGAGGAACTTGCTTTCCCTGCACTGACTCTACTTTCACGCCGAGGATCCACTCACTACACCATGGAACGTGGGTCAGCCCTGTGGGAAAGCCTCGTCGGAAAGCCTCGAGGGAAAGCCACAGATCCCTTGATCCACGCGACGGGAAGTGTGACACTGCTGCTACAGTTCCTGAGGAGAGCTCACGTGCATGCCCCCACATGAGATGAGCACAGACTCCCCAGGGGAAACTCCAGAAGTAAGCCAAGATCCATGTCAGCACTGAAGAGGAATCCTCAGGTTCCAGCCCGACTCCACAAAAGGTCTTAGGCCCCGACATCGACCGGAGAGGAATCCCCAAAAGGCGCCCTTGCAACTCCCATGGGCACTGGCCTTTCCTGAGGCCACCAGAGCGGGTCCCTGAGGTCCCTGTCGTAACTCGAGAGACCCTGCCCAACTCTAGAAAATCCAGGAGGTTCTCCCCTCCAGGCGAGATAAGGCCCATTTCCTCTGAGGCGTCAGGAGGCTCATCACACCTAAATTCTGGAAATTCAAAAGGGTCCTTGCTGCAACTCAAGAAGTTCCCCGACATACCCGTCTCCACTCGAGAGGAAGCACGAGGGTCCCGCCCACATCCAGAGGAGACGCCGTTTTGGTATCGAAGCTCGAGATGAGGGATCCTTTCCCTGCTTGGTCAGGAAATAATACACGCCATTCCGCTCGCATTTCAAGGGGAAGCGCTCTCCACAGGAAAGGGAGAGGAACTCCAGGGTCGAGCCACCATTCACAGAGTCACCCAGATGTCTCAGTCCATTCCAGAGGAAACTGTTTTCCCTGCACTGCCTCGAATTTCACGGCGAGGATCGACTCAAACCACGGGGTGGGGGGAAGCCTCGTGGGAAAGCCCTC
>NW_017217323.1:0-12609 GCF_001704415.2 Capra hircus | reverse complement strand
GCTTTCCCACGAGGCTTTTCACGAGGCTTTCCCACAGGGTTGTCCCACGTGCCACCGTGGTGTGAGTCGATCCTCATCTTGAAGGTCGAGGCAGTGCAGGAGAAACAGGTTGCCCTGGAATGTACTGAGACATCTGGGGGACTCGCGAATGGTGCACGACCCTGGAGTTCCTCTCGCCTTTCTTGTGGAGAGCGCCTCTCTTTGAGATGCGACGGTAACGCCGGGAATTCTTTCCAGACCTCGCAGTGAAAGGATCCCACCTCTCGAGCTAGGAGGCGGAAACGGGCTCCTCTGGATGTGGGCGGGACTCTCGTGCTTCCTCTCGAGTGGAGACGGGTATGTCGGGGAACTTCTTGAGTTGCAGCAAGGGTGTGAAGGACCCTTTGGATGTTCCAGAGGTTAGCTCTGATTAGCCTCGAGACGCCTCAGCACGAATGGGCCTCATCTCGCCTGCAGGGGAGAACCTCCTGGATTTTCTCGCGTTGCGGCATGTGCTCTTGACTTACGACGTGGACCTCATGATCTCGCTCTGGTGGCCTCAGGAAAGGCCAGTCCCCATGCGAGTTGCTCGGGGGCATCTCGGGATTCCTCTCCTGTAGATGCTGTGGATTAAGAGCTTGTGTGGATTCGGTGCCGGAACCTGAGGATTACTCTCCAGTGCTGACATGGAATTTGGGGTACTTCTGGAGTCTCCCCAGGGGAGTCAGTCCTCGTCTCGAGTGGGGGCATGCATGTGCTCTTTCCTCCCGAGCTGTAACAGCAGTGTCACGCTTTCCTTGGCGTGGATCAAGGGATCTGTGGCTTTCCCACGAGGCTTTCCCACAAGGCTTTCCCACGAGGCTTTCCCACAAGTCTTTCCCACGAGTCCCAGGGTCGTGACACCCATTCCCAGAGTCCCCCAGATGTCTCAGTCCATTCCAGGGAAACCTGTTTTCCCTGCACTGCCTCGACTTTCAAGCCCAGGGTCGACTTTCACCACGGTGGCACGTGGGACAGCCCTGTGGGAAAGCCTCGTGGGAAAGTCTCATGGGAAAGCCTCGAGGGAAAGCCACAGATCCCTTGAACCAGGCGAAGGGAAGAGTGACACTGCTGCTACAGCTCGGGAGTAAAGCACACGTGCATGCCCCCGACTCGAGACGAGGACTGACTCCCGTGGGGAGACTCCAGAAGTACCCCAAGATCCATATCAGCACTGGAGAGGAATCCTCTGGTTCTGGCACCGACTCCAAACAAGGTCTTAGGACCCGTCATCGACGGGAGAGGAATCCTGAGAGGCCACCGTGCAACTCGCATGGGTACTGGCATTTCCTCAGGCCAACAGAGCGGTTCCCTGAGGTCCCCGTCATAGGTCGAGAGCACCTGCGGCCAACTTGAGAAAATCCAGGTGGTTGTCCCTTCCAGGAGAGATGGGCCCGATTTCTGCTGGGGCGTCTCGAGGCTAATCACACTTAAGCTCTGGAATTTCCAAAGAGTCCTTCACACCCTTGCTGCAACTCAAGAAGTTCCCCCACATACCCGTCTCCACTCGAGAGGAGGCACGAGAGTCCCGCCCACATCCAGAGGAGCCCCGTTTCCCGTCTCATAGCTCGAGAGGAGGGATCCTTTCCCAGCGTGATAACGAAAGAATTCTCGGGAGTCACTCTCCACAGGAAAGGCGAGAGGAACTCCCTGGTCATGCCACCATTCCCAGAGTCCCCCAGATGTCTCAGTCAATTCCAGGAAATCCTATTTTCCCTGCACTGCCTCGACTTTCAAGCCGAGGATCAACTCACACCATGGTGGTACGTGGGACAGCCCTGTGGGAAAGCCTCGAGGGATAGCCTCGTGGGAAAGCCTCGTGGGAAAGCCTCCTGGGAAAGCCTCAATGGAAAGCCACAGATCCCTTGATCCACGCGAAGGGAAGTGCCAAACAGCTGCCACAGCTAGGGAGGAAAGCGCACGTGCATACCCCTCTCGAGACGAGGACTGACTCCCCTGGGGTTACTCCAGAAGTACCCCAAGATCCATGTCAGCACTGGAGAGGAATCCTCAGGTTCTGGAACCGACTTCACACTAGGTCTTAGGCCCCGGCATCGACGGGAGAGGAATCCCGAGAGGCCCCCGAGCAACTCGCATGTGGACTGGCCTTTCCTGAGGCCACCAGAGCGGGTCCCTGAGGTCCCCGACGTAAGTCGAGAGCACCTGCCGCACCTCGAGAAAATCCAGGAGGTTCTACCCTCCAGGCTAGATGAGGCCCATTTCCGCTGAGGCGTCTCGAGACTAATCACACCTAACCTCTGGAACTTCCAACGGGTCCTTCACACCCTTGCTGCAACTCAAGAAGTTCCCTGACATACCCGTCTCCACTCGAGAGGAAGCACGAGAGTCCCGCCCACATCCAGAGGAGCACCGTTTCCGCCTCCTAGCTCGAGAGGAGGGATCCTTTCCCTGCGTGGTCGGGAAAGAATTTCCGGCGTTCCCGTCGCATTTCAATCGGACGCGCAATCCAAGGAAAGGCGAGAGGAACTCCAGGGTCCTGCCACCATTCCCAGAGTCCCCCAGATGTCTCAGTCCGTTCCAGGGAAACCTGTTTTCCCTGCACTGCCTCGACTTTCAAGCCGAGGATCGACTCACACACCCGTGGCACGTGGGACAGCCCTGCGGGACAGCCCTGTGGGAAAGCCTCGTGGGAAAGCCTCGAGGGAAAGCCACAGATCCCTTGACCCTCGTGAAGGGAAGCGCGACACTGCTGCTACAGCTCGGAAGGAAACAGCACGTTCATGCCCCCACTGGAGACGAGGACCGACTCCATTGAGGAAACTCCAGAAGTACCCCAATATTCATGTCGGCACTGGAGAGGAATCCTCAGGTTCTTGCACCGACTACACACAAGGTCTTAGGCCCCGGCATCGACGGGAGAGGAATCCCGAGAGGACCCCGAGCAACTCGAATGGGGACTGGCCTTTCCTGAGGCCACCAGAGCGGGTCCCTGAGGTCCCCGTCGTAAGTCGAGAGCACCTGCCGCAACTCGAGAAAATCCAGGAGGTTCTCCCCTCCAGGCGAGATGAGGCCCATTTCCGCTGAGGCGTCTCGAGGCTATTCACACCTAACCTCTGGAACTTCCAAAGGGTCCTTCACACCCTTGCTGCAACTCAAGAAGTTCCCCGACATACCCGACTCCACTCGAGAGGAAGCACGAGAGTCCCGCCCACATACAGAGGAGCCCCGTTTAGGCCTCCTAGATTGAGAGGTGGGATCCTTTCCCTGCGTGGTCGGGAAAGAATTCCCGGCGTTCCCGTCGCATCTCAAGAGGAGGCGCTCTCCACATGAAAGGCGAGAGGAACTCCAGGGTGGTGCCACCATTCCCAGAGTCCCCCAGATGTCTCAGTCCATTCCAGGGAAACCTGTCTTCCCTGCACTGCCTCGACTTTCAAGCCGTGGATCGACTCACACCACGGTGGCTCGTGGGATAGCCCTGTGGGAAAACTTCCTGGGAAAGCCTCCTGGGAAAGCCTCAAGGGAAAGCCACAGATCCCTTGATCCGCAAGAAGGGAAGCTTGACACTGCTGTTACAGCTCGGGAGGAAAGCGCACGTGAATGCCCCCACTCGAGACGAGGACTGACTCCCCTGGAGAGACTCCAGAAGTACCCCAAGATCAATGTCAGCAATGGAGAGGAATCCTCAGGGTCCGGGACCGACTCCACACAAGGTCTTAGGCCCCGGCATCGACGGGAGAGGAATCCCGAGAGGCCCCCGAGCAACTCGCATGGGGACTGGCCTTTCCTGAGGCCACCAGAGCGGGTCCCTGAGATCCCCGATGTAAGTCGAGAGCACCTGTCGCAACTCGAGAAAATCCAGGAGGTTCTCCCCTCCAGGCGAGATGAGGCCCATTTCCGCTGAGGAGTCTTGAGGTAATCACATCTAACATCTGGAACTTCCAAAGGGTCCCTCACACCTTTGCTGCAACTCAAGAAGTTCCCCGACATACCCGTCTCCATTCGAGAGGAAGCACGAGAGTCCCGCCCACAACCAGAGGTGCCGCGTTTCCGCCTCCTAGCTCGAGAGGAGGAATCCTTTCCCTGCGTGATCGGGAAAGAATTCCCAGTGTTCCCCTTGCATCTCAAGAGGAGGCCCTCTCCACAGGAAAGGCGATAGGAACTCCAGTGTCGTGTCACCATTCCCAGAGCACCCAGAATTCTCAGTCCATTCCAGGGAAACCTGTTTTCCCTGCACTGCCTCGACTTTCAAGCCGAGGATCGACTCACATCACGGTGGCACATGGGACAGCCCTGTGGGAAAGCCTGGTGGGAAAGCCTCGCGGGAAAGCCTCGTGGGAATGCCTCGAAGGAAAGCCACAGATCCTTTGATCCATGGGAAGGGAAGCGTGACACTGCTGCTACAGCTGGGAGGAAAGCACACGTGCATGCCCCCACTCGAGAGGAGGACTGACTCCCGTGGGGAGACTGCAGAAGTACCCCAAGATCCATGTCAGCACTGGAGAGGAATCCTCAGTTTCGGGCACCGACTCCACACAAGGTCTTAGGCCCCGGCATCGACGGGAGAGGAATCCCGAGAGGCCCCCGAGCAACTCGCATGGGGACTGGGCCTTTCCTGAGGCCACCAGAGCGGGTCCCTGATGTCCCCGTCGTAAGTCGAGAGCACCTGCCGCAACTTGAGAAAATCCAGGAGGTTCTCCCCTCCAGGCGAGATGAGGCCCATTTCCGCTGAGGCGTCTCGAGGCTAATGACACCTAACTTCTGGAACTTCCAAAGGGTCCTTCACACCCTTGCTGCAACTCAAAAGTTCCCCGACATACCCGTCTCCACTCGAGAGGAAGCACGAGAGTCCCGCCCACATCCAGAGGAGCCCCGTTTCCGCCTCCAAGCTCGAGAGGAGGCATCCTTCCCCTGCGTCGTAGGGATAGAATTCCCAGGGTTCCGTCGCATCTAAAGAGGTGGCGCTCTCCACAGGAACGGCGAGAGGAACTCCAGGGTCGTGCCAACATTCCCAGAGTCCCCCAGATGTCTCAGTCCATTCCAGAGAAACCTGTTTTCCCTGCACTGCTTCGACTTTCAAGCCGAGGATCGACTCACACCACGGTGGCACGTGGGACAGCCCTGTGGGAAAGCATCGTGGGAAAGCCTAGTGGGAAAGCCTCGCGGGAAAGCCACAGATCCCTTTATCCAGGCGAAGGGAGGCGCGACACTGCTGCTACACCTCGGGAGGAAAGCGCACGTGCATGCCTCCACTCGAGACGAGGACTAACTCCTTTGGGCAGACTCCAGAAGTACCCCAAGATCCATGTCAGCACTGGAGAGGAATCCTCAGGTTTTGGCCCCGACTCCACACAAGGTCTTAGGCCCCGGCATCGACGGGAGAGGAATCCCGAGAGGCACCCGAGCAAACTCGCATGGGGACTGGCCTTTCCTGAGGCCACCAGAGCGGGTCCCTGAGGTCCCGGTAGTAATTCGAGAACACCTGCCGCAACTCGAGAAAATCCAGGAGCTTCTCCCCTCCAGGCGAGATGAGGCCCACTTCCGATGAGGCATGGAGGCTAATCACACTTAACCCCTGGAACTTCGAAAGGGTCCTTCACACCCTTGCTGCAACTCAAGAAGTTCCCTGACATACCCGTCTCCACTCGAGAGGAAGCACGAGAGTCCCGCCCACATCCAGAGGAGCCCCGTTTGCTCCTCCTACCTCGAGAGGAGGGATCCTTCCCCTGAGTGCTCGGGATAGAATTCCCAGTGTTCCGTCGCATCGAAAGAGGAGGCGCTCTCCACATGAAAGGCGAGAGGAACTCCAGGGTCGTGCCACCATTCCCAGAGTCCCCCAGATATATCAGTCCATTACAGGGAAACCTGTTTTCCCTGCACTGCCTCCACTTTCAAGCTGCGGATCTAGTCACACTACAGTGGCACGTGGGACAGCCCTGTGGGAAAGCCTCGAGGGAAAGCCACAGATCATTTTATCCACGCGAAGGGAAGCGCGACACTGCTGCTAGAGCTCGGGAGGAAAGCGCACGTGCATGCCCCCTCTCGAGTCGAGGACTGACTCCCTTGGGCAGACTCCAGAAGAACCCCAAGATCCATGTCAGCACTGGAGAGGAATGCTCAGGTTCCGGCACCGATTCCACACAAGACCTTAGGCCCCGGCATCGATGGGAGAGGAACCCCGAGAGGCCCCCGAGCAACTCGCATGGGGACTGGACTTTCCTGAGGCCACCAGAGCGGGTCCCTGAGGTCCCCGTCGTAAGTCGAGAGCACCTGCCGCAACTCGAGAAAATCCAGGAGGTTCTCGCCTCCAGGCGAGATGAGGCCCATTTCCGCTGAGGCGTCTCGAGTCTAATAACACCTAACCTCTGGAACTTCCAAAGGGTCCTTCACACCCTTGCTTCAACTCAAGTAGTTCCCCGACTTACCCGTCTCCACTCGAGAGGAAGCACGAGAGTCCTGCCCACATCCGGAGGAGACCCTTTTCTGCCACCTAGCTCAAGAGGAGGGATCCTTTCCCTGCGTGGTCGGGAAAGATTTCCCGGCGTTTCCGTCGCATCTCAAGAGGAGGCGCTCTCCACAGGAAAGGCGAGAGGAACTCCAGGGTCGTGCCACCATTCCCAGAGTCCCACAGATCTCTCAGTCCATTCCAGGAAAACCGGTTTTCCATGCACTGCCTCGACTTTCAAGCCGATGATCGACTCACACCACGGTGGCACGTGGGACAACCCTGTGGGAAAGCCTCGTGGGAAAGCCTCGTGGGAAAGCCTCGAGGGAAAGCCACAGATCCCTTAATCCACGCGAAGGGAAGCGTGACACTGCTGCTAGAGCTCAGGAGGAAAGCGCACGTGCATGCCTCCACTCGAGACGAGGACTGAGTCCTCTGGGGAGACTCCAGAAGTACCCCAAGATCCATGTCAGCACTGGAGAGGAATCCTCAGGTTCTGGCACCGAATCCACACAAGATCTTACGCCCCGGCATCGACGGGAGAGGAGTCCTGAGGGGCCCCCGAGCAACTCGCATGGGGACTGGCCTTTCCTGAGGCCACCAGAGCGGGTCCCTGAGGTCCCCGTCGTAAGTCAAGAGAACCTGCCGCAACTCGACAAAATCCAGGAGGTTCTCCCCTCCAGGCGAGATGAGGCCCATTTCCAATGAGGCGTCTCGAACCTAATCACACGTAAACTCTGGAACTAATATAGGGTCCTTCACACCCTTGCTGCAACTCAAGAAGTTCCCCCACATACCCGTCTCCACTCGAGAGGAAGCACGAGAGTCCTGCCCACATCCAGAGGAGTCCCCTTTCCGCCTCCTAGCTTGAGAGGAGGGATCCTTTCCCTGCGTATTCGGGAAAGAATTCCCGGGGTTCCTGTCGCATCTCAAGAGGAGGCGACCTCCACAGGAAAGGCGAGAGGAACTCCAGCGTCGTTCCACCATTCCCAGAGTCCCCCAGATGTCTCAGTCCATTCCAGGGAAACCTGTTTTCCCTGCACTGCCTCGACTTTCAAGCCGAGGATCGACTCACACCACGGTGGCACGTGGGACAGACCTGTGGGATAGCCTCGTGGTAAAGCCTCGTGGGAAAGCCTCGTGGGAAAGCCTCGTGGGAAAGCCTATAGGGAAAGCCACAGATCCCTTGATCCACGCGAAGGGAAGCGTGACACTGCTGCCTACAGCTCGGGAGAAAGCGCACGTGCATGTCCCCACTCGAGACGAGTACTGACTCCCCTGGGGAGACTCCAGAAGTACCCCAAGATCGATGTCAGCACTGGAGAAGAATCCTCAGGTTCTGGCACCGACTCACACAAGGTCTTAGGCCCCGGCATCGACGGGAGAGTAATCCCGAGAGGCCCCCAAGCAACTCGCATGGGCACTGGCCTTTCCTGAGGCCACCAGAGCGGGTCCCTGAGGTCCCCGTCGTAAGTCGAGTGCACCTGCAGCAACTCGAGAAAATCCAGGAGGTTCTCCCCTCCAGGCGAGATGAGGCCCATTTCTGCTGAGGCGTCTCCAGGCTAATCACACCTAACCTCTGGAACTTCCAAAGGTTCCTTCGCACCCTTGCTGCAACTCAAGAAGTTCCCCGACATACCCGTCTCCACTCGAGAGGAAGCACGAGAGTCCCGCCCACATCCAGAGGAGCCCCGTTTCCGCCTGCTAGCTCGAGAGGAGGGATCCTTTCCCTCCGTGTTCGGGAAAGAATTCCCGGCGTTCCCGTCGCATCTCAAGAGGAGGCGCTCTCGACAGGAAAGGCGAGAGGAACTCCAGGGTCTTGCCACCATTCCCAGAGTCCCCCAGATGTCTCAGTCCATTCCAGGGAAACCTGTTTTCCCTGCACTGCTTCGTACTTTCAAGCCGAGGATCGACTCACACCATGGTGGCACGTGGGACAGCCCTGTGGGAAAGCCTCGTGGGAAAGCCTCGTGAGGAAGCCTCGAGGGAAAGCCACAGATCCCTTGATCCACGCGAAGGGAAACGTGACACTGCTGCTACAGCTCGGGAGGAAAGCACACGTGCATTCCCCCACTCGAGAGGAGGACTGACTCCCCTGGGGAGTATCCAGAAGTACCCCAAGATTCATGTCAGCACTGGACAGGAATCCACAGGTTCCGGCACTGGCTCCACACAAGGTCTTAGGCCCCAGCTTCGACGGGAGTGGAATCCCGAGGGGACCCCGAGCAACTCTCTTGGGGACTGGCCTTTCCTGAGGACACCAGAGTGGGTCCCTGAGGTCCCCGTCGTACTTCGAGAGCACCTGCCGCACCTCGAGAAAATCCAGGAGGTTCTCCCCTCCAGGCGACATGAGGCCCATTTCCGCTGAGGCGTCTTGAGGCTAATCACACCTCACCTCTGGAACTTCCAAAGGGTCCTTCAAACCTTTGCTGCAACTCAAGAAGTTCCCCGACTTACCCGTCTCCACTCTAGAAGAAGCATGATAGTTCCGCCCACATCCAGAGGAGCTCCGTTTCCGCTTCCTAGCTCGAGAGGAGGGATCCTTTCCCTGCGAGGTGGGGAATGAATTCCCCGCGTTCCCGTCGCTTCTCAAGAGGAGGCGCTCTGCCACAGGAAAGGCAGGAGGAACTCCAGCGTCGTGCCACCATTCCCAGAGTCCCCCAGATGTCTCAGTCCATTCCAGGGAAACCTGTTTTCCCTGCACTGTCTCTACTTTCAAGCCAAGGATCGACTCACACCACGGTGGTACGTGGGACAGCCCTGTGGGAAAGCCTCGTGGGAAAGCCTCCTGGGAAAGCCTCGAGGGAAAGCCACAGATCCCTTGATCCACGCGAAGGGAAGCGTGACACTGCTGCTAGAGCTCGGGAAGAAAGCGCACGTGCATGCCCCCACTCGAGACGAGGACCGACTCCACTGGGGAGACTCCAGAAGTACCCCGAAGATCCATGTCAGCACTGGAGAGGAATCCTCTGGTTCCGGCACCGACTGCCACGCAAGGTCTTAGGCCCTGGCATAGACGGGAGAGGAATCCCGAGAGGCCCACAAGCAACTCGCATGGGGACTGGCCTTTCCTGAGGCCACCAGAGCGGGTCCCTGAGGTCCCCGTCGTAAGTCGACAGCACCTGCCGCAACTTCGAGAAAATCCAGGAGGTTCTCCCCTCCAGGCGAGATGAGGCCCATTTCCGCTGAGACGTCTCCGAGGCTAATGCATACCTAACCTCTGGAACTACCAAAGGGTCCTTCACACCCTTGCTGCAACTCAAGAAGTTCCCCGACATACCCAGTCTCCCACTCGAGAGGAAGCACCGAGAGTCCCGCCCACATCCAGAGGAGTCCCGATTTCCGCCTCCTAGCATCGAGAGGAGGGATCCTTTCCCATGCGTGTCGGGAAAGAATTCCCGGCGTTCCCGTCGCATCTCAAGAGCGAGGCGCTCTCCACAGGAAAGGCGAGAGGAACTCCAGGGTCGCTGCCACCATTCCCAGAGTCCCCCAGATGTCTCAGTCCATTCCAGGGAAACCTGTTTTCCCTGCACTGCGTCTACCTTCAAGCCGAGGATCGACTCACACCACGGTGGCACGTGGGACAGCCCTGTGGGAAAGCCTCGTGGGAAAGCCTCCGTGGGAAAGCCTCGGAGGGAAAGCCACAGATCCCTTGATCCACGCGAAGGGAAGCGCGACACTGCTGCTACAGCTCGGGAGGAAAAGGCGCACGTGCATGCCCCCCACTCGAGACGAGGACTGACTCTCCTGGGGAGACTCCAGAAGTACCCCAAGATCCATGTCAGCACTGGAGAGGAATCCTCAGGTTCCGGCACCGACTCCACACAAGGTCTTAGGCCCCGGCATCGACGGGAGAGGAATTCCCGAGAGGCCCCCGAGCAACTCGCATGGGGACTGGCCTTTCCTGAGGCCACCAGAGCGGGTCCCTGAGGTCCCCGTCGTAAGTCGAGAGCACCTGCCGCAACTCGAGAAAATCCAGGAGGTTCTCCCCTCCAGGCGAGATGAGGCCCATTTCCGCTGAGGCGTCTCGAGGCTAATCACACCTAAACTCTGGAACTTCCGAAAGGGTCCTTCACACCCTTGCTGCAACTCAAGAAGTTCCCCGACATACCCGTCTCCACTCGAGAGGAAGCACGAGAGTCCCTGCCCACATCCAGAGGAGCCCCGTTTCCGCCTCCTAGCTCGAGAGGAGGGATCCTTTCCCTGCGTGGTCGGGAAAGAATTCCCGGCGTTTCCGTCGCATCTCAAGAGGAGGCGCTCTCCACAGGAAAAGGCGAGAGGAACTCCAGGGTCGTGCCACCATTCCCAGAGTCCCCCAGATGTCTCAGTCCATTCCAGGGAAACCTGTTTTCCCTGCACTGCCTCGACTTTCAAGCCGAGGATCGACTCACACCACGGTGGCACGTGGGACAGCCCTGTGGGAAAGCCTCGTGGGAAAGCCTCGTGGGAAAGCCTCGAGGGAAAGCCACAGATCCCTTGATCCACGCGAAGGGAAGCGTGACACTGCTGCTACAGCTCGGGAGGAAAGCGCACGTGCATGCCCCACTCGAGACGAGGACTGACTCCCCTGGGGAGACTCCAGAAGTACCCCAAGATCCATGTCAGCACTGGAGAGGAATTCTCAGGTTCCGGCACTGACTCCACACAAGGTCTTAGGCCCCGGCATCGACGGGAGAGGAATCCCGAGAGGCCCTCCGAGCAACTCGCATGGGGACTGGCCTTTCCTGAGGCCACCAGAGCGGGTCCCTGAGGTCCCTGTCGTAAGTCGAGAGCACCTGCCGCAACTCGAGAAAATCCAGGAGGTTCTCCCCTCCAGGCGAGATGAGGCCCATTTCCGCTGAGGCTTCTCGAGGCTAATCACATCTAAACTCTGGAACTTCCAAAGGGTCCTTCACACCCTTGCTGCAACTCAAGAAGTTCCCCGACATACCCGTCTCCACTCGAGAGGAAGCACGAGAGTCCCGCCCACATCCAGAGGAGCCCCGTTTCCGCCTCCTAGCTCGAGAGGAGGGATCCTTTCCCTGCGTGGTCGGGAAAGAATTCCCGGGTTCCCGTCGCATCTCAAGAGGAGGCGCTCTCCACAGGAAAGGCGAGAGGAACTCCAGGGTCGTGCCACCATTCCCAGAGTCCCCCAGATGTCTCAGTCCATTCCAGGGAAACCTGTTTTCCCTGCACTGCCTCGACTTTCAAGCCGAGGATCGACTCACACCACGGTGGCACGTGGGACAGCCCTGTGGGAAAGCCTCGTGGGAAAGCCTCGTGGGAAAGCCTCGAGGGAAAGCCACAGATCCCTTGATCCACGCAGAAGGAAGCGTGACACTGCTGCTACAGCTCGGGAGGAAAGCGCACGTGCATGCCCCCACTCGAGACGAGGACTGACTCCCCTGGGGAGACTCCAGAAGTACCCAAGATCCATGTCAGCACTGGAGAGGAATCCTCAGGTTCCGGCACCTGACTCCACACAAGATCTTAGGCCCCGGCATCGACTGGAGAGGAATCCCGAGAGGCCCCGAGCAACTCGCATGGGGACTGGCCTTTCCTGAGGCCACCAGAGCGGGTCCCTGAGGTCCCCGTCGTAAGTCGAAGCACCTGCCGCAACTCGAGAAAATCCAGGAGGTTCTCCCCTCCAGGCGAGATGAGGCCCATTTCCGCTGAGGCATCTCGAGGCTAATCACATCTAACATCTGGAACTTCCAAAGGGTCCTTCACACCCTTGCTGCAACTCAAGAAGTTCCCCGACATACCCGTCTCCACTCGAGAGAAGCACGAGAGTCCCGCCCACATCCAGAGGAGCCCCGTTTCCGCCTCCTAGCTCGAGAGGAGGGATCCTTTCCTGCGTGGTCGGGGAAAGAATTCCCGGCGTTCCCGTCGCATCTCAAGAGGAGGCGCTCTCCACAGGAAGGCGAGAGGAACTCCAGGGTCGTGCCACCATTTCCCAGAGTCCCCCAGATGTCTCAGTCCATTCCAGCGGAAACCTGTTTTCCTGCACTGCCTCCGACTTTCAAGCCGAGGATCGACTCACACCACGGTGGCACGTGGGACAGCCCTGTGGGAAAGCCTCGTTGGAAAGCCCCATGGGAAAGCCTCATGGGAAAGCCCCGAGGGAAAGCCACAGATCCCTTGATCCAAGCGAAGGGAAGCGTGACACTGCTACTAGAGCTCGAGAGGAAAGCGCACCTGCAGGCCCC
>NW_017217322.1:0-12611 GCF_001704415.2 Capra hircus | reverse complement strand
CCAGAAGTACCCAAGATCCATGTAAGCACTGGAGAGGAATCCTCAGGTTCCAGCACCGACTCCACACAATATCTTAGGCCCCGCATCGACGGGAAGGAATCCCGAGAGGCCCGAGCAACTCGCATGGGGGACTGGCCTTTCCTGAGGCCACCAGAGCGGGTCCCCCTGAGGTCCCCGTCGTAAGTCGAGAGCACCTGCCGCAACTCGAGAAAATCCAGGAGGTTCTCCCCTCCAGGCGAGATGAGGCCCATTTCCCTGAGGCGTCTCGAGGCTAATCAGTTCTAACTCTGGAACTTCCAAAGGGTCCTTTCACACCCTTGCTGCAACTCAAGAAGTTCCCCGACATACCGTCTCCACTGAGAGGAAGCACGAGAGTCCCGCCCACATCCAGAGGAGCCCTGTTTCCGCCTCCTAGCTTGAGAGGAGGGATCCTTTCCCTGCGTGGTCGGGAAAGAATTCCCGCGGTTCCCGTCGCATCTTCAAGAGGAGGCGCTCTCCACAGGAAGGCGAGAGGAACTCCAGGATCGTGCCACATTCCCAGAGTCCCCTCGATGTCTCAGTCCATTCCAGGGAAACCTGTTTTCTCAGCACTGCGTCGACTTTCAAGCCGAGGATCGACTCACACCACGGTGGCACGTGGGACAGCCCTGTGGGAAAGGCCTCGTGGGAAAGCCTCGTTGGAAAGCATCGAGGGAAAGCCCTGATCCCTTGGTCCACGCGAAGAGAAGCGTGACACTGCTGCTACAGCTCGGAGGAAAGCGCACGTGCTTGCCCCCCTCGAGACGAGGACTGACTCCACTGGGGAGACTCCAGAAGTACCCCCAGATTCATGTCAGCACTGGAGAGGAATCCTAAGGTTCCGGCACCGGCTCCACACAAGATCTTAGGCCCCGCATAGACGGGAGAGGAATCCCGAGAGACCCCCGAGCAACTCGCATGGGGACTGGCCTTTCCTGAGGCCACCAGAGCGGGTCCCTGAGGTCCCCGTCGTAAGTCGAGAGCACCTGCCGCAACTCGAGAACATCCAGGAGGTTCTCCCCTCCAGGAGAGATGAGGCCCATTTCAGTTGAGGCAACTAGGGGGTAATAACACTTTAACTCTGGAACTTCCAAAGGGTCTTTCACACCCTTGCTGCAACTCAAGAAGTTCCCCGACATAACGGTCTCCACTCGAGAGGAAGCATGAGAGTCCCGCCGACATCCAGAGGAGCCCCGTTTCCGCCTCCTAGCTCGAGAGGAGGGATCCTTTCCCTGCGTGGTCGGGAAAGAATTCCCGGCATTTCCGTCGCATCTCAAGAGGAGGCGCTCTACCACAGGAAAGGCGAGAGGAACTCCAGGGTCGTGCCACCAATCCCAGAGTCTTCCAGATGTCTCAGTCCATTCCAGGGAAACCTGTTTTCCCAGCACTGCGTCGACTTTCAGGCCGAGGATCGACTCACACCAAGGTGGCAAGTGGGACAGCCCTGTGGGAAAACCTCGTGGGAAAGGCTCGTGGGAAAGCCTCGTGGGAAAGCCTCGTGAGAAAGCCTCGAGGGAAAGGCACAGATCCCTTGATCCACGCGAAGGGAAGGGTGACACTGCTGCTACAGCACTGGAGGAAAGCGCACGTGCTTGCCCCCACTCGAGACGAGGACTGACTCCCCTGGGGAGACTCCAGAATTACCCCAAGATCCATGTCAGCACTGAAGAGGAATCCTCAGGTTCCGGCACTGACTCCACACAAGTTCTTAGGCACCGGCATCGACGGGAGAGGAATCCTGAGAGGCCCCCGAGGAACTCGCATGGGGAATGGCATTTCCTGAGGCCACCAGACCGGGTCCCTGAGGTCCCCGTCGTAAGTCGAGAGCACCTGCCTCAACTCGAGAAAATCCAAGAGGTTCTCCCCTCCAGGCGAGATGAGGCCCATTTCCGCTGAGGCGTCTCGAGGCTAATCACACCTAACCTCTGGAACTTCCAACGGGTCCTTCACACCCTTGCTGCAACTTAAGAAGTTCCCCGACATACCCGTCTCCACTCGAGACGAAGCACGTGAGTCCCGCCTACATCCAGAGGAGCCCCGTTTCCGCCTCCTAGCTCGAGAGGGGCGATCCTTTCCCTGCGTGCTCGGGAAAGAATTCCCGGCGTTCCCGTCGCATCTCAAGAGCAGGCGCTCTCCACAGGAAAGGAGAGAGGAACTCTAGGTTCGTGCCATCATTCCCAGAGTCCCCCAGATGTCTCAGTCCATTCCAGGGAAACCTGTTTTCCCTGCACTGCGTCGACTTTCAAGACGAGGATCGACTCACACCACGGTGGCACGTGGGACAGCCCTGTGGGAAAGCCTCGTGGGAAAGCTTCGTGGGAAAGCCTAGAGGGAAAGCCACAGATCCCTTCATATACCCGAAGGGAAGCGTGACACTGCTCCTGCAGCTCGGGAGGAAAGTTCACTTTCATGCCCCACTCGAGACGAGGACTGACTCCCCTGGGGAGACTCCAGAATACCCCAAGATCCATGTCAGCACTGGAGAGGAATCCTCAGGTTCCGGCACCGACTCCACACGAGGTCTTATGCCCCGGCATCGACGAGAGAGGAATCCCAAGAGGCACCCGAGCAATTCGCATGGGGACTGGTCTTTCGTGAGGCCACCAGAGCGGGTCCCTGAGGTACCCGTCGTAAGCCGAGAGCGCCTGCCACAACTCAAGAAAATCCAGGAGTTTCTCCCCTCCAGGCGAATGAGGCCCATTTCCACTGAGGTGTTTCGAGGCTAATCACACATAACCTCTGAAAATTCCAAACGGTCCTTCACGCCATTGCTGCAACTCAAGAAGTTCCCCGACATACCCGTCTCCACTCAAGAGGAACACGAGAGTCCCGCCCACTTCCAGAGTGGCCCCGTTTCCGCCTGCTAGCTCGAGAGGAGGGATTCTTTCCCTGCGTGGTCGGGAAAGAATTCCTAGCGTTCCTGTCGCATCTCAAGAGGAGGCGCTCTCCGCAGGAAGGCGAGAGGAACTCCAGGATCAGGCCCCATTCCCAAGTCACCCTGATTTCTCAGTCTATTCCAGGGAAACCTGTTTTCCCTGCACTGCTTCGACTTTCAAGTCGCGGATCAACTCACACCACGGTGGCACGTGAGACAGCCCTGTGGGGAAGCCTCGTGGAAAAGTCTTGTGGGAAAGCCTCGAGGGAAAGCCACAGATCCCTTGATCCACGCGAAGGGTAGCGTGACACTGCTGCTACAGCTCGGGAGGAAAGCACACGTGCATGCCCCCACTTGAGACTCGGACTGACTCCCCTGGGGAGACTGCAGAAGTACCCCAAGATCCATGTCAGCGCTGGAGAGGAATCCTCAGGTTTCGGAACCGACTCCACACAAGGTCTTAGGCCCTGGCATCGACGGGAGAGGAATCCCGCGAGGCTCCCGAGCAACTCGCAAGGGGACTGGCCTTTCCTGAGGCCACCAGAGCGGGTCCCTGAGGTCCCAGTCGTAAGTCAAGAGCACCTGCCACAACTCGAGAACATCCAGGAGGTTCTCCCCTCCATTCGAGATGAGAGCCATTTCCGCTGAGGCGTCTCGAGGCTAATCACACCTAAACTCTGGAAATTCCAAAGGGTCCTTCACACCCTTGCTGCAACTCAAGAAATTCCCCGACATACCCGTCTCCACTCGAGAGGAAGCACGAGAGTCCCGCCCACATCCATAGGAGCTCCGTTTCCGCCTCCTAGCTCGAGAGGAGGTATCCTTTCCCTGCGTGGTCGGGAAAGAATTCCCGGCGTTCCCGTCGCATCTCAAGTGGAGGCGCTCTCCACAGGAAAGGCGTGAGGAACTCCAGGGTCGTGCCACATTCCCAGAGTCCCCCAGATGTCTCAGTCCATTCCAGGGAAACCTGTTTTCCCTGCACTGCCTCGACTTTCAAGCCGAGGATAGACTCACACCACGGTGGCACGTGGGACAGCCCTGTGGGAAAGCCTCGTGGGAAAGGCTCGTGGGAAAGGCTCGAGGGAAAGCCCCTGATCCCTTGATCCACGCGAAGGGAAACGTGACACTGCTGCTACAGCTCGGGAGGAAAGCGCACGTGCATGCCCCCCTCGAGACGAGGACTGACTCCCCTGGGGAGACTTCAGAAGTACCCCAAGATCCATGTCAGCACTGGAGAGAAATCCTCAGGTTCCGGCACTGACTCCACACAAGGTTTTAGGCCCCAGCATCGACGGGAGAGGAAACCCGAGAGGCCCCCGAGAGGCCCCCGAGCAACTCGAAAGGGGACTGGCCTTTCCTGAAGCCACCAGAGCGGGTCGCTGAGGTCCCCGTCATAAGTCGAGAGCACCTGCCGCAACTCGAGAAAATCCCGGAGGTTCTCCCGTCCAGGCGAGATGAGGCCCATTTCCGCTGAGGCGTCTCGAGGCTAATCACACCTAACCTCTGGAACTTCCAAAGGGTCCTTCACACCCTTGCTGCAACTCAAGAAGTTCCCCGACGTACCCGACTCCACTCGAGAGGAAGCACGAGTGTCCCGCCCACATCAAGAGGAGCCCCGGTTCCGCCTCCTAGCTCGAGAGGAGGGATCCTTTCCCTGCGTGGTCGGGAAAGAATTCCCGGCGTTCCCGTCGCATCTCAAGTGGAGGCGCTCTTCACAGGAATGGCGAGAGGAACTCCAGTGTCGTACCACATTCCCAGAGTCCCCCAGATGTCTCAGTCCATTCCAGGGAAACCTGTTTTCCCTGCACTGCCTCGACTTTCAAGCCGAGGATCGACTCACACCACGATGGCACGTGGGACAGCCTGTGGGAAAGCCTCGAGGGAAAGCCCCTGATCCCTTGATGCTCGCGAAGGGAAGCGTGACACTGCTGCTACAGCTCGTGAGGAAAGCGCACGTGCATGCCCCCACTCGAGACGAGGACTGACTCCCCTGGGGAGACTCCAGAAGTACCCCAAGATCCATATCAGCCACTGGATTGGAATCCTCGGTTTCCGGCTCCGATTCCACACAAGACCTTAGGCCCGGGCATCGACGGGAGAGGAATCCTGAGAGGCCCCCAAGCAACTCGAATGGGGACTGGCCTTTCCTCAATCCTCTAGAGCTGGTCCCTGAGGTCCCCTTCGTAAGTCGAGAGCACCTGCCGCAACTCAAGAAAATCCAGGAGGTTCTCCCATCCAGGCGAGATGAGGCCCATTTTCGCTGAGGCGTCTCGAGGCTAATCACACCTACCTCTGGAACTTACAAAGGGTCCTTCACACCCTTGCTGCAACTCAAGAAGTTCCGCGACATAACCGTCTCCACTCGAGTGGAAGCACGATAGTCCCGCCCACATCCAGAGGAGCCCCGTTTCCGCCTCCTAGCTCGAGAGGAGGGATCCATTCCTTGCGTGGTCGAGAAAGATTTCCCGGCGTTCCCGACGCATCTCAAGAGGTCGCGCTCTCCAGAGGAAAGGCGAGAGGAACTCCATGGTCGTGCCACCAATCCCAGAGTCCCCCAGATGTCTCAGTCCATTCCAGGGAGACCTGTTTTCCCTGCACGGCCTCGACTTTCAAGCCGAGGATCGACTAACACCACGGTGGCACGGGGGACAGCCCTGTGGGAAAGCCTCGTGGGAAAGCCTTGTTGGAAAGCCTCGTGGGAAAGCCTTGAGGGAAAGCCACTGATCCCTTGATCCACGCGACTGGAGCATGACACTGCTGCTACAGCTAGGGAGGAAAGCACAGGTGCATGCCCCCACTCGAGACGAGGACTGACTCCCCTGGGGAGACTCCAGAAGTACCCCAAGATCCATGTCAGCACTGCAGAGGAAACCTCAGGTTCCGGCACTGACTCCACACAAGGTCTTAGGCCCCGGCATCGACGGGAGAGGAATCCCGAGAGGCCCCGAGCCATTCGCATGGGGAGTGGCCTTTTACTGAGGCCCCCAGAGCGGGTCGTTGAGGTCCCCGTCGTAGGTCGAGAGCAACTGCACTATCTCGAGAAAATCCAGGAGGTTCTCCCCTCCAGGCGAGATGAGGCCAATTTCTGCTGAGGCGTCTCGAGGCTAATCACACCTAATCTCTGGAACTTCCAAACGGTGCTTCACACTCTGGCTGCAACTCAAGATGTTCCCCTACATACCGTTTCCACTCGAGAGGAAGCATGAGAGTCCCGCCCACATCCAGAGGAGCCCCGTTTCTGCCTACCAGCTCGAGAGGAGGGATCCTTTCCCTGCGTCATCGGGAAAGAAATCCCGGCGTTCCCGTCGCATCTCAAGAGGAGGCGCTCTCCACAGGAAAGGCGAGAGGAACTCCAGGGTCGTGCCACCATTCCCAGAGGCCGCTGGATGTCTCAGTCCATTAGAGGGAAAACTTTTTTCCCTGCACTGCCTCGACTTTCAAGCCGAGGATCGACTCACACCACGGTGGCACGTGGGACAGCCCTGTGGAAAGCCTCGTGGGAAAGCCTTGAGGGAAAGACACAGATCCCTTGATCCACGCGAAGGGAAGCGCGACACTGCTGCTACAGCTCGGGAGGAAAGCGCACGTGCATGCCCCCACTCGAGACGAGGACTGACTCCCCTGGGGAGACTCCAGAAGTACCCCAAGATCAATGTCAGCCCTGGACAGGAATCCTCTAGTTCCGGCACCTACTCCACACAAGGTCTTAGGCCCCGGCATCGACGGGAGAGGAATCCCGAGAGGCCCCCGAGCAACTCGCATGCGGACTGGCCTTTCCTGAGGCCACCAAAGCGGGTCCCTGAGGTCCCCGTCGTAAGTTGAGAGCACCTTCCGCAATTCGAGAAAATCCAGGAGGTTTTCCCCTCCAGGCGAGATGAGGCCCATTTCTGCTGAGGCGTCTCGAGGCTAATCACACCTAACCTCTGGAACTTCCAAAGGGTCATTCACACCCTTGCTGCAACTCAAGAAGTTCCCAGACATATCCGTCTCCACTTGAGAGGAAGCACGAGAGTCCCGCCCACATCCAAAGGAGCCCCGTTTCCAGTCTCCTAGCTCGAGAGGAGGGATCCTTTCCCAGCGTGGTCGGGAAAGAATTCCCGGCGTTCCCGTTGCATCTCAACAGGAGGCGCTCTCCACAGGAAAGGCGAGAGGAACTCCAGGGTCGTCCCACCATTCCCAGAGTCCCCTGGATGTCTCAGTCCATTCCAGGGAAAACTGTTTTCCCTGCACTGCCTCGACTTTCAAGCCGAGGATCGACTCACACCACGATGGCACGTGGGACAGCCCTGTGGGAAAGCCTCGTGCGAAAGCCTCGAGGGAAAGCCACAGATCCCTTTATCCACGCGTAGGGAAGCGTGACACTGCTGCTACGGCTCGGGAGGAAAGCGCACGTGCATGCCCCCACTCGAGACGGGGACTGACTCCCCTGGGGAGACTGCAGAAGTGCCCCAAGATCCATGTCAGTAGGGAGAGGAACCCTCAGGTTCCGGCACCGACTCCACACAAGGGCTTAGGCCCCAGCATCGAAGGGAGAGGTATCCCGAGAGGCCCCCGAGCAACTCGCATGGGGACTGGGCTTTCCTGAGGCTCCCAGAGCGGGTCCCTGAGGTCCCCGTCGTAAGTCGAGAGCACCTGCCGCAACTCGAGAAAATCCAGGAGGTTCTCTCCTCCAGGCGAGATGAGGCCCATTTCCGCTGAGGCGTCTCCAGGATATTCACCTAACCTCTGGAACTTCCAAAGGGTTCTTCACACCCTTTCTGCAACTCAAGAAGTTCCCCGACATACTGTCTCCCCTCGAGAGGAAGCACGAGAGTCCCGCCCACATCCAGAGGGGCCCCGTTTCCGCCTGCTACCTCGAGAGGAGGTATCCTTTCCCTTCGTGGTCGGGAAAGAATTCCCGGCGTTCCCGACCCATCTCAAGAGGAGGCTCTCTGTACAAGAAAGGCGAGAGGAAGTCCAGGGTCATGCCACCATTCCCAGAGTCCCCCAGATGTCTCAGTACATTCCAGGGAAATCTGTTTTCCCTGCACTGCCTCGACTTTCAAGCCGAGGATCGACTTACAACATGGTGACAGGTGGGACAGCCCTGTGGAAAAGCCTCGTGGGAAAGCCTCGTGGGACAGCCTCGAGGGAAAGCCGCATTCCCCTTGATCCACGCATAGGGAAGCGTGACACAGCTGCTACAGCTCGCGAGGAAAGGGCACGTGCATGCCCCCACTCGAGACGAGGACTGACTCCCCTGGGGAGACACCAGAAGTACCCCAAGGTCCATGTCAGCACTGGAGAGGAATCCTCAGGTTCCGGCACCGAGTCCACACAAGGTCTTAGGCCCCGGCATCGACAGGAGAGGAATCCCGAGAGGCCCCCGAGCAACTCGCATGGGGACTAGCCTTTCCTGAGTCCACCAGAGCGGGTCCCTGAGGTCCCCGTCGTAAGTCGAGAGCACCTGACGCAACTCGAGAAAATCCAGGAGGTTCTCCCCTCCAGGCGAGATGAGGCCCATTTCCGCTGAGGAGTCTCGAGGCTAATCACATCTAACATCTGGAACTTCCAAAGGGTCCTTCACACCCTTGCTGCAACTCAAGAAGTTCCCCGACATACCCGTCTCCACTGGAGAGGAAGCACGAGAGTCCCGCCCACATCCAGAGGAGCCCCGTTTCCGCCTCCTAGTTCGAGGGAGGGATCCTTTCCCAGCGTGGTCGGGAAAGAATTCCCGGCGTTCCCGTTGCATCTCAAGAGGAAGCGCTCTCCACAGGAAAGGCGAGAGGAACTCCAGGGTCGTGCCACCATTCTCAGAGTCCCCCGGATGTCTCAGTCCATTCCAGGGAAAACTGTTTTCCCTGCACTGCCTCGACTTTCAAGCCGAGGATCGACTCACACCACGGTTGCACGTGGGACAGCCCTGTGGGAAAGCCTCGTGGGAAAGCTTCGAGGGAAAGACACAGATCCCTTGATCCACGCGAAGGGAAGCGCGACACTGCTGCTACAGCTCGGGAGGAAAGCGCACGTGCATGCCTCCACTCGAGACCAGAACTTACTGCCCTGGGGAGAATCCAGAAGTACCCTCAAGATCCATGTCTGCACTGGAGAGGAATCCTCAGGTTCCGGCACTGAGTCCACACAAGGTCTTAGGCCCCAGCATCGACGGGAGAGGAATCCCGAGAGGCCCCCGAGCAACTCCCATGGGGACTGGCCTTTACTGAGGCCACCAGAACGGATCCCTGAGGCCCCTTCGTAAGTCGAGAGCACCTGCCGCAATTCGAGAAAATCCAGGAGGTTCTCCCCTCCAGACGAGATGACGCCCATTTCCGCTGAGGCAAGTAGGGGGTAATCACACTTAAACTCTGGAACTTCCAAAGGGTCTTTCACACCCTTGCTGCACCTCAAGAAGTTCCCCCGACATACCCGTCTCCACTCTAGAGGAATGGGAGAGTCCCGCCCATATCCAGAGTGGCCTCCGTTTCCGCCTGCTAGCTCGAGAGGAGGGTTCCTTTCCCTGCGTGGTCGGGAAAGAATTCCTAGCGTTCCCGTCGCATCTCAAGACGAGGCGCTCTCCACAGGAAAGGCGAGAAGAACTCCAGGATCAGGCCCCATTCCCAGAGTCCCTAAGATGTCTCAGTCCATTCCAGGGAAACCTGTTTTCCCTGCACTGCCTCGACTTTCAAGCCGAGGATCGACTCACACCACGGTGGCACATGGAACAGCCCTGTGGGAAAGCCTCGTGGGAAAGCCACAGATCCCTTGATCCTCGCGAAGGGAAGCGTGACACTGCTGCTACAGCTCGGGAGGAAAGCGCACGTGCATGCCCCCACTCGAGACGAGGACTGACTCCCCTGGGGAGACTCCAGAAGTACCCCAAGATCCATGTCAGCACTGGAGAGAAATCCTCAGGTTCCGGCACCGAATCCACACAAGGTCTTATGCCGGGGTCCAGCCCCCGGTGGATCCAGGGAATTCGAAGGGGTGGACGGCGTTGGTGTGGAAAGACTTGTTTATTTATTGATGTAAGATTACATTAGGAAACTATAGTGTAGTAAGAAGATTAAGTGGAGGAAGAGTGGTGAATAGCTTGGTTTTCGCGGGACGGCCAATAAAATTCCAGACAAGGAATTTGCACCACCTACGTTGGGCCACCGGCGCCCCGCTTGAATATCTAAGGGTGGCCTCGCCTTAAGCTCCCTTTCATGCGGGTCTTAACAGCCAGGCCAAGTAAGTAGACCTGGCGAGCCTCCGCACTCCATGTGGAGATTCAGCCTGAAGTTATAGTAAAGAGCAGAGAGAAGGAAAGGTAGAGAAGAAGAAAGAGGGAGAAAGACACAGGGGGAGCCAGAGTCCCAAGAAACCAGGCTGAGAGACTAGTTCGAGAAGCTGGTCCGAGAAACTGGCCCCCGGCCCCTGGCCTCCTCCTTTATTGTTCAGAAGGTCTTTTATACTTTTGATAATACATGGAGATCAATGGATAACACAAAATTATGTAGTGTTCGCAACCCAGATTCTTTCTGTATATCATTTTGTATACAAAAGGTCTCAGGTAATTTACATTATCTTCTGGCCAAGAGGATTGTTAACACTTTTTGGCTCTCTTCCTTAATGAATGTTAATTTTGTTTCCCCTGAAGTGTTTTTCTTTAATCTGCATCTCCTTTAAGCACTAAAGTTACATCTCTATAGAACAAAGGTGCAGTGGGTTATAACAAAGAAGGTACTTAACTCAAAGATCTAATGTTGCTAATACCAGGTCTACTACTTGTTTTTCACATACCAACTATATCTAAAAATAAAGGATATGAAAATTTGGCAGCAAGCATTGACCCCAAAAAATGAAACTTTTAATCAGTCCTATTCTAAAGATTCTGACTTCTCAGAAGCTCCTGCATTCCTAGGATGTTTTAAGCTTCCTGTGCCTCCGGCGGTCAGGAGGCCTCAAACAATCACAAGCGCAGCTGTACGAGTTCTACAGGCAGGCTAGAAAGCCATCAGAGGGTTTTTGGATTGAAACACTCTTTCAAATGCAGAAGACTAACGCCCTGAATTGACTTTTTCCAGAAAAGGTCAGAAGAGTGAAAAAGTAGAGCACAAAAACTCGGCAGATTTTTGTTGGGGTACATGCTTAAAAATTTCCAGAGGGGTCCCTGAAGTCTGAGCACGCCTTGCGTATGTCAGCTTCCTTCCTCATAACCTTGTCACGGGCGGGCTTCCTCACACTGGCTCCCGGCAGGCTTAGGCCCCGGCATCGACGGGAGAGGAATCCCGAGAGGCCCCCGAGGAACTCGCTTGGGGACTGGCCTTTCCTGAGGCCACCAGAGCGGGTCCGTGAGGTCCCCGTCGTAAGTCAAGAGCACATGCCCCAACTCGAGAAAATCCAGGAGGTTCTCCCCTCCAGGCGACATGAGGCCCATTTCCGCTGAGGCGTCTCAAGGCTAATCACACCTAACATCTGGAACTTACAAAAGGGTCTTTCACACCCTTGCTGCAACTCAAGAAGTTCCCGACATACCCGTCTCCACTCGAGAGGAATCACGAGAGTCCCGCCCTCATCCAGAGGAGTCCCGTTTCCGCCTCATAGCTAGAGAGGAGGGATCCTTCCCCTGCGTGGTCGGGAAAGAATTCCCGGCATTTCCGTCGCATCTCAAGAGGAGGCGCTCTCCACAGGAAAGGCGAGAGGAACTCCAGGGTCGTGCCACCATTCCCAGATCCCCCAGATATCTCAGTCCATTCCAGGGAAACCTGTTTTCCCTGCACTGCCTCGACTTTCAAGCCGAAGATCGACTCACACCACGGTGGCACGTGGGACAGCCCTGTGGGAAAGCCTCCTGGGCAAGCCTGGAGGGAAACCACAGATCCCTTGATCCACGCGAAGGGAAGCGTGACACTGCTGCTACTCCTCGGGAGGAAAGCGCACGTGCATGCCGCAACTCGTGACGAGGACTGACTCCCCTGCGGAGACTCCAGAAGTACCCCAAAATCCATGTCAGCACTGGAGAGGAATCCTAAGGTTCCGCCACCGACTCCACACAAGGTCTTAGGGCCCGGCATCGACAGGAGAGGAATCCCGAGAGGCCCCCTAGCAACTCGCATGGGGACTGGCCTTTCCTGAGGCCACCAGAGCGGGTCCCTGTGGTCCCCGTCGTAAGGCGAGAGCACCTGCCGCAACTCGAGAAAATCCAGGAGGTTCTCCCCTCCAGGCGAGATGAGGCCCATTTCCGCTGAGGCGTCTGGAGGCAAATCACACCTAACCTCTGGAACTTCCAAAGGGTCCTTCACGCCCTTGCTGCAACTCTACAAGTTCCCCGACATGCCCATCTCCACTCGAGAGGAAGCACTAGAGTCAGGCCCACATCCAGAGGAGCCCCGTTTCCGCCTCCTAGCTCGAGAGGAGGTATCCTTTCCCTTCGTGGTCGGGAGAGAATTCCCCGAGTTCCCGTCGCATCTCTAGAGGAGGCGCTCTCCAGAGGAAAGGCGAGAGGAACTCCAGGGTCGTGCCACCATTCCCAGAGCCCCCCAGATGTCTCAGTCCATTCCAGGGAAACCTGTTTTCCCTGCACTGCCTCGACTTTCAAACCAAGGATCGAGACACACCACGGTGGCACGTGGGACAGCCCTGTGGGAAAGCCTCGTGGGAAAGCCTCGAGGGAAAGCCACAGATCCCTTGATCCACGCGAAGGGAAGAGTGACACTGCTGCTACAGCTCGGGAGGAAAGCGCAAGTGCATGCCCCAC
>NW_017217321.1:0-12612 GCF_001704415.2 Capra hircus | reverse complement strand
AAGCTAGAGGCAGAAACGGTCTCCTCTGGTATGTGGGCGGGGACTCTGTGCTTCCTTTCGAGTGGACCGGGAATCGGGAACTTCTGAGTTGCAGCAAGGTGTGAAGGACCTTTGGAATTCCAGAGGTAGTTGATTACTCGAGACGCCTCACGAAATCGTCTTCAACTCGCTGGAGGGAGAACCTCCTGGATTTTCTCGTCAGTTGCGGCAGTCTTCGACTACGACGGACCTCAGGACCCGCTCTGGTGCCTCAGGAAAAGCGCCAGTTCCATGCGAGTTGCTCGGGCCTCTCGGACTCCTTCCCCTTAATGCCGGCCTAAGAATCTTGTGTGAATCGGTGCCTGAACCTGAGTTTCCTCTCCAGTGTACATGCATCTTGGTATTTGAGCTCCCCAGGGAGTCAGTCCTCTCTCAGTGGCCATCACGTGCGCTTTCCTCCCTACTGTAGCAGCAGTGTCACGTACCCTTCTCGTGGATCAAGTGCATCTGTGCATTTCCTCGAGGCTTTCCACGAGGCTTTCCCACGAGGTTCACAGGCAGTCCACGTGCCACCGTGGGTGTGGCGTGGAATCCTCGGCTTCAAGTCGAGCAGTGCAGGAAAACAGTTTCCCTGGAATGGAAGTGATACATCTGGGGGACGCTGGGAATGTGCGGCGACGACCCTGTGAGTTCACTCTGGCCTTTCCTGTGGACGTGCCTCCATTGAGATGCGACAAGGAACGCCGGAATTCTTTCCCGACCACGCCAGCAAAGAACCGTCTCGTCGAGCAAGAGATCGGAAAGCAGAGCTCCTTCTGGATGTGGCGAACTCTCTGCTCTCTCGATGAATCGGCTTATGTCGGAATTCTTGATTGCTCAGCAAGGGTGAAGACCCTTTGAATCCAGAGGTAGATGTCATTAGCCTCGAGACCGCCTCAGCGCGGAAAGGGCCTCATCATCGCCTGGAGGTGGAACCTCATTATTTTCTCGAGATTGCGGCCAGTTATCTCGACTTACGACGGGCGGGACCAGGACCCGCTCTGTAGTCTCAGACAGCCAGGCCCCATGCAGTCGGGGCTCCGATATCCTCCCATCTGATGCCGGGCCTTAACATTGTTGAGTCGGTTCGGAACCTGAGGCATTCCTCTCCGTCTGACATGGATCTTGGGTACTCTGGAATCCCCCACGGGAGTCGTCCTCGTCATCGAGGCGGGCGATGGCACAATCCGATTCCTCCCGACGCTGTCCACAGGTCTGTCACTGTTTCCCTTCCGTGGATTCAAGGGATCTGTGGCTTCCCACGAGACTTTCCCACAGGTCTGTCCCACGCTGCCACGTGTGTGTGAGCATCCTCCGGCTTGAAACCAGAGGCAGTGCAGGAAAAACAGTTTCTGATATGGACGGCGAGACATTCTGCGGGACTCTAGAATTGGTGGTACGACTCTGAATTCTCTCTCCTTTCCTGTGGAAAGCGACTCCTCTTGAATGCGACGGAACGCCGAATTCCTGTCCCGACCACGCAGGAAAGGATCCTCCTTCGAGCTAGGAGCGAACGGGACTGGCCTATGTGGGTGGGACTCTCGCTTCTCTCGAGTGGCACGGGTATGTCGGAACTTCTTGAGTTGAAGCAAGGGTGTGAAGACTTTGGAAGTTCAGAGTTATAGTGGGATTTAGCTCGAGACACCTCACTGGAATGGCCTCATCTCGCCTGGAGGAAACCTCCTGGATTTCTCGATTGCGGCAGCGGCTGCTCTCGACTAACGACGGGAACCTCAGGTGAACTCCGCTCTGGTCGCCCAGGAAAGCCATCCCCCATGCGAGTGCTCGGGCGCCTCTTGGCGATTCCTCTCCCGTTAATGGGCCTAAGACCTTGGGAGTCGCTGCTGGAAACTGAGATTCCTCTGGCAGTGCCGCATGTATCTTGCGTGAACTCCTGAGTCTCCCCAGTGCGAGTCAGTCCTCGTCTCCATGGGTCATGCACATGACTTCCTTCCCGAACTGTAGCGCAGTGTCACGCTTTCCCCCTCCGCAGTGGGAGGATCAAGTGAACTGTGCTTCCCAAGAGGCTTTCCCACAGGGCTGTCCCACGTGCCACCGTTCGTGTAGTCGATTCCTCAGCATTGAAAGTCGAGTCAGTGCAGGCGAACAGGTTCCCTCGAATAGAATGAGACATCTGGGGGACCAGGAATGGGTGGCACACCCTGAGTCCCTCGCCTTCCTGTGGGAAGCGACTCCTTTGAGATAGCAACGGAACCGGGGAATTCCTTCCCGACCTACGCAGGGAAAGATCCCTCCTCTTAGCTATGAGGCAGAAACGGTCTCACTCTGGATGTGGGCGGGATCTCGTGCTCCTCTTGAGTGGAGCCGGGTAATCGGGAATTCTTGAGTGCAGAAGCTGGAAGACCCTTTGGAATTCAAGCGTTAAGTAGTGATTAGCCTCGAGACACCTAGCGGCAAATGGGCCTCATCTCCTAGTAGCAGAACCTCCTGATTTCTCGAGTTGCGGCAGTGCTCTCGACTTCAATTTAAACGTTGTCCTCAGACCGTCTGAGGCCTTGTTGTGCGGAGAGATAGGCCTCCCTATGGAGGTTCTTCGGAGCTTCTTTTCTCTCGTATTCCTAAATCATTATCTTCGAACCTTAGATTCCTCTCCAGTCTATATATCTTGGAACTTCTGACTGTCCCCATTTTTCTTTTAGGTTGCTTGGGTTTTTTCTCCTCATCTCGATTGGTACAAGTCGCTTACTCTCGAGCGGCAGCCATGCATTGTATGACGTTCGCCTTCGCGTGACTCAATGGATCTTGGCTTTCCCCTTTTCCCATTAGTCCAACGTGCTTCCCACAGCTTTTTTTTGTCAATCCTCTGCCTTGAAAGTCGAAAACAGTGCAGAAAACCGTTTCTCGTGTGGAATGACTTTAGCATCTGGGAGAGCTCTGAAGTAAAAAAAAAAAAAAGAATAAAAAAATGCGTGGCAAACCTGGAGTAGCCTTCTCGCTCCCGGGGTGATGCTTTATTTACTTATCTATCATGTGATGCGATCGCTCCTCTCACCTAGGAGCGGCCGAAACGGCGGCTCCTCTGATGGGCGCGACATTCGTCTTCCTCGTCGATGGAGACGTATGCACTTTATGCCTTGGGTGTGAAGACCTTTGAGTTTATTCCAAGGATGTGTTGATTTAGCCTTGAGGATCGCCTCCAGCGATAGAGGACCTATCTTCTGCGAGGAGACCTCCTTATCTATCCTATTCCTTAGGTCAGGACCTCAAGACCCGCTCTGGCCTCGAGGATAAGCCCATCCCCATGCAGTTTGCTCTGGTTGTGGGATTCCTCTCCCGTCTGATTCGCCTTTTCCTAAGACCTTGTGTTTTTGGTGCCCGAACCTAGGATTCCTCTCAATGCTACATGCATCTTGGTTTTTTAGACTTCTCGTTTCTCCCCAGGACTCAGTCCGCGGTTTTTTCGAGTGGGGCATGCTGTACCTTACTTTTTTTTTTTTATCTTTTAGCAGCAGTGTCACCTTTATCTTTATATCTTCTTTTCCCAGAGGCTCCACGGCCTTTCCCACAGTCGGCGTCCCCCGTTTTTGACCGTTGTATTTTCTCGGCGTTGATCGACTGGCTTCAGGAAAATCGTTTCCCTGGGAATGGACTGAGAATCTGGGGACTCTGAGATTGTTGCTCTTATTTCCTCGATCGCCTCTTATTTTCTCCTCTTGAGATGCACGCTCTTGATCCCGGTTTTCCAACACGCTATTGGAGTTTTTTCTTTTCGGGCGGGGGCGGGGGGAAAGGATCCCTGGTCGTGCGAGGGCGGAGGGCCAGAACGGGGTCTCCTCGGAGGTGGGCGGGGGGGACTCGTGTCCCTCTCGAGTGGAGACGGATATTCGGGAACTTGTTGAGGCCAGCCAACGGTGCCCCATCTGTGAGAGGACCCTTGGTACGTGCGAG
The DNA here is from genome assembly GCF_001704415.2 of Capra hircus. Lineage (NCBI taxonomy): Eukaryota > Metazoa > Chordata > Mammalia > Artiodactyla > Bovidae > Capra > Capra hircus. Next base: position 8,685 of record NW_017217321.1, on the reverse strand, counting down.
TTCCAGAGTACGGTCGTCGCCCCCCCCCAACGAGCTGTGATCCATTAGACACTCCTCGAGCTAGGACAATGGTCTGAGATTGCACTCATCTACGCCGCGAGGGGACTAGCAGCAGCACGCCTGCAGAGTTTATATCTTTTACGCGGATTAGTGTGGTAATATCGTAGCCTCTCGAGTTATAGACTGCGCGCACATCGGCACCTCTCTGGTTGCTCTAGGAAAGCGCACGACCATGCGCAGGCCGGGGCCACTCTCAGATTCCTCGCCCCTAGTACTGCTCACTTCTTGCGCCAGACATTACTAAATTGTAGCTTTAGATACAAAGTACAAAAACTGTTTATAGTTGTGGCATCCTTCAGTAGTAAGCTAACATGTTATGAGTGCAGGAAAAAAAGTTGTCTCTTCTCTGCCTCTTGAGAATTTCAGACCCTATCACTACTTTCCTCCGACACAACCCCCCAGAGGCGTGACGCCTGTCTCTGTCCTCAGGGACTCCACGACTCTTATCAACGATCTGCCAAGGGAATTCGCAATTGCTCCTTCTAAAATCGAGGAAGGCGGGTGCGCTGCGCTCCGAGCAGTAGGCAGCAGTGTCACCGCTTGCCTTCGGTATGTCAAGGTTCTGTGCTTTCCTCGGATGGCTTGCCCCAACAAGGAGCTTCTTACCCACCAGCATTGGCATTAAATAGCGCTCTCCCACGAGTATCGGACCACCTCTTCATATGAATACATGTACATTGAAGTAGCTCGAGAGGAGGGATCCTTTCCCTGCGTGTTCGGGAAAGAATTCCGCGGGATCCCGTCGCATTCAAGAGGAAGGCGCTCTCACAGGAAAGGCGAGAGGAACTCCTGGGTTGTGCAACCATTCCCAGAGTCCCCAGATGTCTCAGTCCATTCCAGGGAAACCCGTTTTCCCTGCACTGCCTCGACTTTCAAGCCGAGAATCGACTCACACCACGGTGGCACGTGGGACAGCCCTGTGGGAAAGCCTCGTGGGAAAGCCTCCTGGGAAAGGCTCGAGGGAAAGCCACTGATCCCTTGATCCACGTGAAGGGAAGCGTGACACTGCTGCTACAGCTCGGGAGTAAAGCGTACGTGCATGCCCCCACTCGAGACGAGGACTGAGTCCCCTGGGGAGACTCCAGAAGTACTCCAAGATCCATGTCAGCATTGGAGAGGAATCCTCAGGTTCCGGCACCGACTCCACACAAGGTCTTAGGACCGGCATCGACGGGAGAGGAATCCCGAGAGGCCCCGAGCAACTCGCATGGGGACTGGCCTTTCCTGAGGCCACCAGAGCGGGTCTCTGAGGTCCCCGACCTAAGTCGAGAGCACCTGCCGCAACTCGAGAAAATCCAGGAGGTTCTCCCCTCCAGGAGAGATAAGGTCCCATTTCCGCTGAGGCGTCTCAAGGCTAATCACACCTAACCTCTGGAACTTCCAAAAGGTCCTTCACACCCAGGCTGAAACTCAGGAAGTTCCCGTGCATACCCGTCTCCACTCGAGAGGAAGCACGAATGTCCCGCCCACATCCAGAGGAGCCCCGTTTCCGCCTCCTAGCTCGAGAGGAGCGATCCATTCCCTGCGTGGTCGGGAAAGAATTCCGGCGTTCCCGTCGCATCTCAAGAGTAGGCACTCTCCACGGGAAAGGCGAGAGGAACTCCAGGGTCTTGCCACCATTCCCAGAGTCCTCCAGATGTCTAAGTCCATTCAAGGGAAACCTGTTTTCCCTGCACTGTTTCGACTTTCAAGCAGAGGATTGACTCACACCACGGTGCCACGTGGGACAGCCCTGTGGGAAAGCCTCGTGGGAAACCTCGTGGGAAAGCCTCGAGGGAAAGCCACAGATCCCTTGATCCACGCGAAGGGAAGCGTTACAATGCTGCTACAGCTCGAGAGTAAAGCGCACTTGTATGCCCCCACTCGAGATGAGGACTGAAACCACTGGGGACAGTCCAGAAGTTCCCCAAGATCCATTTCAGCACTGGAGAGGAATCCTCAGGTTCCGGAACCGACTCCACACAATGTCTTAGGCCCGGCATCGGACGGAGAGGGAATCCCGAGAGGTCCCCGAGCAACTCGCATGGGACTGGCCTTTCCTGAGGCCTCCAGAGCCGGTCCCTGAGGACAACGTCTTAAGTCGAGAGCACCTGCCGCGAACTCGAGAAAATCCAGGAGGTTCTCCCCTCTAGGCGAGATGAGGCCCATTTCCGCTGAGGTGTCTCCGAGGCTAATCACACCTAACCTCTGGAACTTCCAAAGGGTCCTTCACACCCTTGCTGCCAACTCAAGAACTTCCCCGACTTACCCGGCTCCACTCAAGAGGAAGCACGAGAGTCCCGCCCACATCCAGAGGAGACCCGTTTCTGCCTCCATAGCTCAAGAGGAGGGATTCTTTCCTGCGTGGTCGGGAAAGAATTCCCCGTGTTCCCGTTGCATCTCAAGAGGAGTCGCTCTCCACAGGAAAGGCGAGAGGAACTCCAGGGTCGTGCCACCATTCCCTGAGTCCCCCAGATGTCTCAGTCTATTCGAGGGAAACCTGTTTTCCCTGCACTGCCTCGACTTTCAAGCTGAGGATCGACTCACACCACGGTGGCACGTGGGACAGCCCTGTGGGAAAGCCTCCTTGGGAAAGCCACAGTAAACCTTGATCCACGCGAAGGGAAGCGTGACACTGCTGCTACAGCTCGGGAGGAAAGCTCACGTGCATGACCCCACTCGAGACGAGGACTGACTCCACTGGGGAGACTCCAGGAGTTCACCAAGATACATGTCGGCACTGCAGAGGAATCCTCAGTTTCCAGCAGCGACTCCACACAAGGTCTTAGGCCCCGGCATTAACGGGAGAGGAATCCCAAGAGGCCCCGAGCAACTCGCATGGGGGACTGGCCTTTCCTGAGGCGACCAGAGCGGGTCCCTGAGGTCCCCGTCGTTAGTCGAGAGCACCTGCCGCAACTCGAGAAAATCCAGGAGGTTCTCCCCTCCAGGCGAGATGAGGCCCATTTCCAGTGAGGTGTCTCGAGGCTAATCACACCTAAAACTCTGGAACTTCCAAAGGTTCCTTCACACCCTTGCTTCAACTCAAGAAGTTCCCCGACATACCCGTCGCCACTCGAGAGGAAGCACGAGAGTCCCACCCACATCCAGAGCAGTCCCGCTTCCGCCTCCTAGCTCGAGAGGAGGGATCCTTTCCCTGCGTGGTCGGGACAGAATTCCCGGCCGTTCCCGTCGCATCTCAAGAGGAGTCGCTTTCCACAGGAAAGGCCGAGAGGAACTTCAGAGTCGTACCACCATTCTCAGAGTCCCCCAGATGTCTCCGTCCATTCCAGGAAAACCTGTTTTCCCTGCACTGCCTCGACTTTCAAGCCGAGGATCGACTCACACCACGGTGGCACGTGGGACAGCCCTGTGGGAAAGCCTCGTGGGAAAGCCACAGATCCCTTGATCCACGCGAAGGGAAGCGTGACCACTGCTGCTACAGCTCGGGAGGAAATCGCATGTGCATGCCCCCACTCGAGACGAGGACTGACTCCCCTGGGGAGACTCCAGAAGTACCCCAAGATCCATGTCAGCACTGGAGAGGAATCCTCAGGTTCCGACACCGACTCTACACAATGTCTTAGGCCCCGGCATCGATGGGAGGGATATCCCGAGAGGCCCCCGAGCAACTCGCATGGGGACTGGCCTTTCCTGAGACCACCAGAGCGGGTCCCTGAGGTCCCCGTCGTAAGTCGAGATCACCTGCCGCAACTCGAGAAAATACATGAGGTTCCACCCTCCAGGCGAGATGAGGCCCATTTCCGCTGAGGCGTCTCGAGGCTAATCACATCTACCCTCTGGAACTTCCAAAGGGTCCTTCACACCCTTGCTGCAACTCAAGAAGTTCCCCGACATACCCGATTCCACTCGAGAGGAAGCACGAGAGTTCCGCCCACATCCAGAGGAGCTCCGTTTCCGCCTCCTTGCTCGAGAGACGGGTTCCTTTCGCTGCGTGGTCGGGAAAGAATTCCCGGCGTTCCTGTCGCATCTCAAGTGGAGGCACTCTCCACAGGAAAGGCCAGAGGAACTCCAGGGTCGTGCCACCATTCCCAGCGTCCCCCAGATGTCTCACTCCATTCCAGGGAAACCTGTTTTCCCTGCACTGCCTCGACTTTGAAGCCGAGGATCCACTCACACCACGGTGGCACGTGGGACTGCCCTGTGGGAAAGCCTCGTGGGAAAGCCTCGTGGGAAAGCCTCGAGGGAATGCCACAGATCCCTTGATCCACGAGAAGGGTAGCGTGACACTGCTGCTACAGCTAGGGAGGAAAGCGCACGTGCATGCCCCCACTCGAGACGAGGACTGACTCCCCTGGGGAGACTCCAGAAATACCCCAAGATGCATGTAGCACTGGAGAGGAAACCTCAGGTTCAGGCACCGACTTCACACAAGATCTTAGGCCCAGGCATCTAAGGGAGAGGAGTCCCGAGAGGCCCCGAGCAACTCGCATGGGAACTGGCCTTTCCTGAGGCCACCAGAGCGGGTCCCTGAGGTCCCCGTCGTAAGTCGAGAGCACCTGCCGCAACTCGAGAAAATCCAGGAGGTTCTCCCCTCCAGGCGAGATGAAGACCATTTCCGCTGAGGCTTCTCGAGGCTAATCACACCTAACCTCTGGAACTTCCAAAGGGTCCTTCACACCCTTGCTGCAACTCAAGAAGTTCCCCGACTTACCCGGCTCCACTCGAAAGGAAGCACGAGAGTCCCGCCCACATCCAGAGGAGACCCGTTTCTGCCTCCTAGCTCGAGAGGAGGGATCCTTTCCCTGCGTGGTCGGGAAAGAATTCCCGGCGTTCCGTCGCATCTCAAGAGGAGGCGCTCTCCACAGGAAAGGCGAGAGGAACTCCAGGGTCGTGCCACCATTCCCACAGTCCCCCAAATGCTCAGTCCATAACAGGGAAACCAGTTTCCCAGCACTGCCTCGACTTTCAAGCCAAGGACGACTCACAACACGGTGGCACGTGGACAGCCCAGTGGGTAAACGTCGTGGGAAAGCCTCGTGGCAAAGCCTCGTGGGAAAGCCTCCACGGAAAGCCACAGATTCCTGGATCCACGCGAAGGGAAGCGTGACACTGCTGCTACAGCTCGGGAGGAAATTGCACGTACATGCATCCACTAGGGACGAGGACTGACTAACCGGGGAGACTCCAGAAGTACCCCAAGGTCCATGTAAGCACTGGAGAGGTTTTCTCAGGTTCCGGCACCGACTCCACACAAGGTATAAGGCGCCGGCATCGACGGGAGAGGAATCCCGAGAGGCCCCCGAGCAACTCGCATGGTGACTGGCCTTTCCTGAGGCCACCAGAGCGGGTCCCTGAGGACCCCGTCTTAAGTCCACAGCACCTGCCGCAACTCGAGAAAATTCAGGAGGTTCTTCCCTTCAGGCGACATGAGGCCCATTTGTGCTGAGGCGTCTCGAGACTAATCACACCTAACCTCTGGAACTTCCATAGGGTCTTTCACACCCTTGCTGCAACTCAAGAAGTTCCTCGACATACCCGTTTCCCCTCGAGAGGAAGCACGAGAGTCCCGACCACATCCACAGGAGCCCCGTTTCCGCCTCATAGTTCCAGAGGAGGGATCCTTTCCCTACGTGGTCGGGTAAGTATTCCTGGCGTTCCCGTCGCATCTCAAGAGGAGGCGCTCTCCACAGGAAAGGCGAGAGGAACTCCAGGGTCGTGCCACCATTCCCAGAGTCCCCCAGATGCTCAGTCCATGCCAGGGAAACCAGTTTTCCCTGCACTGCCTCGACTTTCAAGCCGAGGATCGACTCATACAACGGCGGCACGTGGGACAGCCCTGTGGGAAAGCCTCATGGGAAAGCCTCCTGGGAAAGCCTCGAGAGAAAGCCACAGATCCCTTGATGCACGCGAAGGGAAGCGTGACACTGCTGCTACAGCTCGGGAGGAAAGCGCACGTGCATGCCCTCACTCGAGATGAGGACTGACTCACCTGGGGAGACTCCAGAAGTACCCCAAGATCCATGTCATCACTGGAGAGGAATCCTCAGGTTCCGGCACCGACTCCACACAAGATCTTAGGCCCCGGCATCACCGGGAGAGGAATCCCGAGAGGCCGCCTAGCAACTCGCATGCGGACTGGCCTTTCCTGAGGCCACCAGAGCGGGTCCCTGAGGTCCCTGTCGTAAGTCGAGAACACCTGCCGCAACTCGAGAAAATGCAGGAGGTTCTCCCTCCAGGCGAGATGAGGCCCATTTCCGCTGAGGCGTCTGGAGGCTAATCACATCTAACATCTGGAACTTCCAAAGGGTCCTTCACACCCTTGCTGCAACTCAAGAAGTTTCCCGACATACCCGTCTCCACTCGAGAGGAAGCACGAGAGTCCCGCCCACATCCAGAGGAGACCCGTTTCCGACTCCTAGCTCGAGAGGAGGCATCCTTTCCCTGCGTGGTGGGGAAAGAATTCCCCGCGTTCCCGTCGCATCTCAAGAGGAGGCGCTCTCCACAGGAAAGGCGAGAGGAACTCCAGGGTCGTGCCACCATTCCCAGCGTCCCCCAGATGTCTCACTCCATTCCAGGGAAACCTGTTTTCCCTGCACTGCCTCGACTTTCAAGCCGAGGATCCACTCACACCACGGTGGCACGTGGGACTGCCCAGTGGGTAAACGTCGTGGGAAAGCCTCGTGGCAAAGCCTCTAAGGAAAGCCACAGATTCCTGGATCCACGCGAAGGGAAGAGTGACACTGCTGCTACAGCTCGGGAGGAAATTGCACATGCATGCCCCCAATAGATATGAGGACTGACTCACCTGGGAGACTCCAGAAGTACCCCAAGATCCATGTAAGCACTGTAGAGGTATTCTCAGGTTACGGCACTGACTCCACACAAGGTCTTAGGCGCCGGCATCGACGGGAGAGGAATCCCGAGAGGCCCCCGAGCAACTCGCATGGAGCCTGACCTTTCCTGAGGCCACCAGAGCGGGTCCCTGAGGTCCCCATCTTAAGTCCACTGCACCTTCCGCAACTCGAGAAAATCCAGGAGGTTCTCCCCTTCAGGCGACATGAGGTACATTTGTGCTGAGGCGTCGCGAGGATAATCACACCTAACCTCTGGAACTTCCAAAGGGTCCTTCACACCCTTGCTGCAACTCAAGAAGTTCCTCGACATACCCGTTTCCACTCGAGAGAAAGCACGAGAGTCCCGACCACATCCACAGGAGCCCCGTTTCTGCCTCATAATTCCAGAGGAGGGATCCTTTCCCTACGTGGTCGAGTAAGTATTCCCGGCGTTCCCGTCGCATCTCAAGGGGAGGTGCTCTCCACAGGAAAGGCGAGAGGAACTCCAGGGTCGTGCCACCATTCCCAGAGTCCCCCAGATGCTCAGTCCATTCCAGGAAAACCAGTTTTCCCTGCACTGCCTCGACATTCAAGCCGAGGATCGACTCATACAATGGTGGCACGTGGGACAGCCCTGTGGGAAAGCCTCGTGGAAAATCCTCGTGGGAAAGCCTCGAGGGAAAGCCCCTGATCCCTTGATCCACGAGAAGGGAAGCGTGACACTCCTGCTACAGCTCCGGAGCGCACGTGCATGCCCCCACTCGAGACGAGGACTGACTCCCCTGGGGAGACTCCAGAAGTACCTCAAGATCCATGTCAGCACTGGAGAGGAACCCTCAGGTTCTGACACCAACTCCACACATGGTCTTACGCCCCGGCATCGATGGGAGAGGAATCCCGAGAGGCCCCTGAGCAACTCGCATGGGGATTGGCCTTTCCTGGAGGCCACCAGAGCAGGTCCCTGAGGTCCCCGTCGTAAGTCGAGAGCACCTGCCCCAACTCGAGAAAATCCAGGAGGTTCTCCCTCCAGGCGAGATGAGGCCATTTCCACTGAGGCTTCTCGAGGCTAATCACACCTAACATCTGGAACTTCCAAAGGGTCCTTCACACCCTTGCTGCAACTCAAGAAGTTGCCCGACATACCCGTCTCCACTCGAAAAGGAAGCACGAGAGTCCCGCCCACTTCCAGAGGAGCCCCGTTTCCGCCTCCTTGCTCGAGAGACAGGTTCCTTTCGCTGCGTGGTCGGAAAGAATTCCCGGCGTTCCTGTCGCATCTCAAGAGGAGGAACTCTCCACAGGAAAGGCGAGAGGAACTCCAGGGTCGTGCCACCATTCCCAGAGTCCTCCAGATGTCTCAGTCCATTCCAGGGAAACTTGTTTTCCCTGCACTGCCTCGACTTTCAAGCCGAGGATCGACTCACACCACGGTGGCACGTGGGACAGTCCTGTGGGAAAGCCTCAAGGGAAAGCCCCTGATGCCTTGATCCACGCGAAGGGAAGCGTGACACTGGCTGCTACAGCTCGGGCGGAAAGAGCACGTGCATGTCCCCACTCGAGACGAGGACTGACTCCCCTGGGGAGACTCCAGAAGTACCCCAAGATCCATGTCAGCACTGGAGAGGAATCCACAGGTTTCGGCACCGACTCCACTCAAGGTCTTAGGCCCCGACATCGAGGGGAGAGGAATCCCGAGAGGCCCCCGAGCAACTCGCATGGGGACTGGCCTCTCCTGAGGCAACCAGAGGGGGTCTCTGAGGTCCCCATCGTAAGTCGAAAGCAGCCTGCCCGCAACTAGAGAAAGTCCAGGAGGTTCTCTCCTCCAGGCGAGATGAGGCCCATTTCCGCTGAAGGC
>NW_017217320.1:0-12613 GCF_001704415.2 Capra hircus | reverse complement strand
TGAAACTTGAACTTGAACTTGACCTTGAACTTCAACTTGACCTTGAAACTTTGAACTTGAACTTGACCTTGACCTTGACTTGACTCTTTTGAACTTTGACTTGAACTTGAACTTGACTTGAACTTTGAACTTGACCTTGACTTGACTTGTTGACTTGAACTTGAACCTTGAACTTGAACTTGAACTTGAACTTGAACTTGAACTTCAACTTGAACTTGAACTTGAACTTCAACTTGAACTTGTCCTTTGACCTTGAACTTAACTTGAACTTGAACTTGACCTTGACTTGAACTTGACTTGAACTTGACTTTGACCTTGACTTGAACTTGAACCTTTTGAACTTGAAGCTTGAACTTGCTTGAACCTTGAACCTTGATTGATTGACCTTGAACTTGAACTTGACCCTTGACCTCGAGATTTGCTCAGAGCACCGAGGTCCAGAAGCAGGGCCCTGTATCTCCCCTTCCCTTTGTGATCATTGCAAAGACATTCCTAGCTGATAGCGGGAGTGCCCCTGAAGAAGCAAGCAGTGGGAGTGTGTTTGACACGACTGTGTGCCTTCCTGGCCTCAGCTCCACAAGGGGCCTTTCCTCTCGAAGTAGGCCCATGTCCCCTTGGGGAGGGTGTCATGCCTCTTTCTCCTCACTGCCAAAGGGTGGAGCCAAGCTCGCTCTGTCAGAGGTACAAAAACAGCAATTGAATGGATTTTCAAGCTCTTGCTAGGCTGCACCCTTTCAGGGCCCACTTTACTGAAACAGGTGCTCTGTGGCCCCTGGTTGGGTATGCAGGTTCACAAACAGGGTGAGATCCTGTCCAAGCCAAGAATTTTCCTGAAAGACCTAGGCTCACTAGAGCTCTCCTCCAGAGCAAAGGGGATAGAGGAGATGTATGGAGGAGTCTTTGCCTTTCCCTGTGAGTGTGGGCTACTCCCTACGGCCCCAAGCTCAGGGATAACTGCCTCTAAGAAAGGAATGGCAAGAAGCGCTATTCTTGGAGGTTGGGACAGGGAGTTCGCAGCATGTGGGGAAAGAAAGACTTCTTCGGGGAAGAAGAGGCAACCACCGGGGTGTGTTTGCAAGCCTCTATTTGGAAGGAACAGGTTTGCTTATACAACTCAAGACCTCCAGATCTGCTCAGAGGACTGAAGTTCCAGAGACAGGGCCATGTATCTCCCCTTCCCTTTGAGATCCTTGCAAAGACATTCCTAGCAGATCGTGGGAGTGCCCATGAAGAAGCAAGCAGCGGGAGTGTGCTTGACATCACTGGCTGCCTACCTGGGCTCAGCTCCTCAAGGGGCCTTTCTCTCCTGGTAGGCCCTATGTCCCCTTTGGGAGAGGGTGGTGCCCTCTTCCCTCCACACTGCCAAAGGGTGGAGGTGGAGCAAACTCGTTCTCTCCGAGGTAAAAAAAAAAAAAGACAAATTGGATGGATTTTTAAGCTCTTGCTATGCTGCACCCCTCCAGGACCCACTCGAGCAAAACAGGTGCCTGTGGCCCCTAGGTCGGGTATGCAGGTTCACACACCGGGTGGGATCCCGGTCAAAGCCAAGAATTTCCTGACAGACCTAGGCTCACTAGAGCTCTCCTCCAGAGGAAAGGGGACAGAAAAGACGTGTGTGTGGAGGTGGCTCTGCCTTTCCAGGTCCCAATCTCAGGGATAACTGCCCCTAAGAAAGGAACTGCTGCTGCTGCTGCTGCTGCTAAGTTGCTTCAGTCAGTGTTCGACTCTGTGCGACGCCATAGACGGTAGCCCACTAGGCTCCCCCGTCCCTGGGATTCTCCAGGCAAAGAACAGTAAGTGGGTTGCCATTGCCTTCTCCAATGCATGAAAGTGAAAATGAAAGTGCAGTCGCTCAGTCGTGTCCGACCCTCAGCGACCCCACGGACTGCAGCCTACCAGGCTTCTCCGTCCATAGGATTTTCTGAAAGGAACTGCAAGAAGCGCTTTTCCAGGAGGCTGGGAAAGGGAGTTCGCAGGATGTGGGGAAAGAGAGCCTCCTTCGGGGAAGAATAGGCGGCCACTTGTTTTGTGTTGCAAACCTCTATTTGGAAGGAACAGGTTAGCTTATACAAAGGGAGACCTCCAGATCTGCTCAGAGGACCGAAGTTGCAGAGGCAGGTCGGTGTATTTTCCCTTCACTTTGCGATCCTTGCAAAGACATTCCTTGCTGATAGATGATTCAGCAAGGGCCTTTGAGACTGTTGTTTTTCTTTCCTAGGTTCAAAGATTCCTTCAGTTCCTAATATAGATATCCTAGAAATTATGTGACATCCGTGAAAATCTGATATGTCCTGGTCAAATGCTGTCAGTTATAATTCCAGTTATCATATTAAAGCATTTCAAGTCGCAGCAGTGACCAGATTACATTGTCAATTTCTATTTAATCAGGTTTTAACCATGTTCCTCTATGGTTTCACACTGATGCCTTTGCAGAAATACTGCTACTTCAAGATATATGGAATATACTTTTTTTAAGCTTACCGATAATTTGTTTGTTTGTTTGTTTGTCTTCTGGTAAGCTGGTACCAGATGGAATTTAGTCTCCTCTCTAGGTTAAGAGAACAAAGTTTTCTTAGAATGCAATTTTTGATAACAGACTATGATTTCTTTACCTTTCATTGATTTATAATTGTTTTCATCATCTGTTTTTTTACTTCGGTAAAGTAAATAAGCCTTATTTAAGATTTTGGTACATGTAGGATGGACTAAGCTTTCCCCACTCTTGCAAGTTCCCTTAACCCTTCAGATTCTTCTCGTGGGACCAAGATCTCACTTTCCTCCAGAGGGACAATCCAAGCTTTTTATTAGTTGATCTGCCCCTGACATCAGAGTCCATTTGAGCACGAGTTGGCCTATAATTTAGGCATGAAACTATGACTACATAAAGAAAAGGTGACTTTATGATTCAGGGATGGCCATGATATGCCTTGCACTTCAGAGAAAATGGGTTAAAATGATTTTTTTTTTCTTCAAAACTGCACAGCCAGTTCTTTCAGCATATGCAATTGAAAACATCTAGTCATTAGGTCAGTTTTCATTCCAATCCCAAAGAAAGGCAATGACAAAGAATATTCAAGCTGCTGCACAATTGCACTCATCTCACACACTAGTAAAGTAATGCTCAAAATTCTCCAAGTTCACATGAACTGTGAACTTCCAAATGTTCAAGAGGGATTTAAAACATGCAGAGAAACCAGAGATCAAACTGCCAACATCCACTGGATCATTGAAAAAGCAAGAGAGTTCCAGAAAAAAAGACATCTATTTCTGCTTTATTGACTATGCCAAAGCCTTTGGACTGTGTGGATCACAATAAACTGGGAAAAATTCTGAAAGAGATGGGAATACCAGACCACCTGACCTGTCTCTTGAGAAACCTGTATGCAGGTCAGGAAGAAACAGTTCGAACTGGACATGGAACAACAGACTGGTTCTAAATAGGAAAAGGAATATGTCAAGGCAGTGTATTGTCACCCTGCTTATTTAACTTATATGCAGAGTACATCATGAGAAACACTGGGCTGGAGGAAGCACACGCTGGAATCCAGATTGCTGGGAGAAATATCAAGAATCTCAGATATGCAGATGACACCACCCTTATGGCAGAAAGTGAAGAAGAACTAAAGAGTCTCCTGATGAAAGTGAAAGAGGAGAGTGAAAAAGTTAGCTTAAAGCTCAGCATTCAGAAAACTAAAATCATTGCATCCAGTCTCATCACTTCATGGCAAATAGATGGGAAAACATTGGAAACAGCAGCAGACTATTTTGGGGGGCTTGGAAATCACTGCAGGTGATGTCTGCCTCCATGAACTTAAAACGTATTTATGACTTGGAAGAAAAGTGATGACCAAACTAGACAGCATATTAAAAAGCCGAGACGTTGCTTTGCCAACAAAGATCCATCCAGTCAAGGCTATGGTTTTTCCATATGTCATGGATGGATATGAAAGATGTACTATAAAGAAAGTGACAGCTGAAAATTGGATGCTTTTGAACTGTGGTGTTGGAGAAGATGCTTGTAGGTCGCTTAGACTACAAGGAGACGCAACCACTCCATCCTAAAGGAAATCAGGTCTGAATATACATTGGAAGGACTAATACTGAACCTGAAACTCCAATACTTTGGCCACTTGATGTGAAGAGCTGACTCACTTGGAAGTTGCTTTGATTTGCCTGTGAGTGTGGGAGCCCTCCCTGGGCAAAGGGCCTCAGGGGTCATTGCCACTGAATCACGACCTCCAAGCAAGCGCATTCCAGCTGTGTGACATTCAGGAAGCAGGAGACTGGGAAAACTATCTTCCTTAGAGGAAGGAAAGTCATCCACAGAGAGTGTGTTTTCAGGCCTCTCTTTGCAGCAAGTGTTTTGCTTCTCAGACATCAGAGCTGCAGGCTTGCTCTGAGGGCCTCAATTGCAGAGTCAGGGCTGTGTGTCTCACTGCACTTTCCAAGCATTGCAGACACATTCCTAGGTTGGAGCAGTGCTTCCCATGAGAAAGAAGCCTCGGGAGTGTGTCTGAGCGGGCTGAGTGCCATGCTAGGGTCACCTAGTCGAGGGCACCTTGCACATCCAATGGGCCCCAGGCGAGTAGCTATGGACCGGCCCTTCGGTTGAGACATCCCAAAGCAGGGAACAAAGCTAGCTCTGTCAGAAGGAGGAAAACAGCAATGGGATGGATTTTCAAGCAGTTGCTAAGTCACACCACGTTAGGGCTCCCCAGGGAAAGAAATGCGAATTTTGGCCTCTAGGCCCAGTATCCAGATGTGTGCACAGGATATTTTCCCCACAGGATTCAAGAATGTTCCAGACAGACCTAAGCTCACTAGCTCTCTCCTGCAGAGGAAATGAAATATTGTTGCTGAACCACGAAAAGATGCTGGGATTCTTGGCTTATGGAGGAGAAGAATTCAATCCAGGGCCCAAGACGAGGCTTGATTGCTCAGAGCTTTTGTGCAATAGAGTTTTATTAAAGGATAAAGGAGATAGAGAAAGCTTCTGACAGAGACATCACAAGGGGCAGAAAGCGTACCCCCTTGCTAGTGTTAGTAATGGAGTTATATACTCTCCAATAAGTTATGACAACGAACAAAAGAATGTCTGGAGGTTGTAAAGACTCACTAGACCTACTCCCATAATTGACATTTTAAGATAACAGGATTAGCCAGAAGGTTTTTTCCAGAGACCGTCCTCAAGAAGGATGCATGATTGTTATATAATCCTAAGGAATGTAGAGGGAAAAACAGTTTGTCCTTCCTTCCTCCTTGAGAATTCTAGAGCCCTCTCTCCTTGGGGACCCTTGAACTTCTTATAAACCTGCCTTGGCAATGACTCTCTCAGAAACATGATTGAACAGCCGTTTGGAGCTTCCTTTGACTTTCCCTGGGAGGGAGGGAGCCCTCCCTGAGCACAGGGCCTCAGGGGCCATGGCCAATGAAAAATAATCTCCCAGCAAGTGCTTTTCAGCCCTGTGTGACTCTCAGCCCACAGGAGGCTGAGAAAACTCTCTTCCTTGGAGGAAGGAAAGGCAGCCCAAGAGTGTGTTTTCAGGCCTGTATCTTGCAGCAAGTGTTTGGCTTGTTAGACAGAAGACCTGCAGGCCTGTTCCAACAGACTCAATGCCAGAATCAGGGCCTTGTGTCTCCCTGCAGTTTCCTGGCCTTGCAAACACATTCCTAGGTGAGAGCAGTCCTGCCCATGGGGAAGCAGGCTGCGGGAGTGTGTCTGAGGGGGCCAGGTGTCATGCTGGGGTCACCTGGTCGAGGGCACCTTGCACCTCCAATGGACCCCAGGCAAGGAGTTGCAGGCCACCACCTTGCTTCTGAAATCCCCAAAATGGGGAGCAAAGCTCGCTCTGTCAGAGGGAAGAAAACAGCAACAGGATGGATTTTCAAGCAGTTGCTAGGCTGTACTGCGTTAGGGCTCCAAGGAAGGAAAATGCGAAATTTTAGCCCCTACGACTGGTATCCAGGTGGGCTCCCAGGATGATTTCCCCGCAGGATCCAAGAACGTTCCAGACAGACCTGGGCTCACTAGCTCCCTCCTGCAGAGGAAACATGAGAGAACAGCTGTTTGGAGGTTGCTTTGACTTCCCCTGGGAGGGTAGGATCCCTCCCTGGGTGCAGGGCCTCAGGGGCCATTGCCGCTGAGAAATGCCCTCTAAGCCAGACCTTTCCAGCCTTGTATGACTCAGTCACGGAGGAGACTGGAAAAGCGTCTCTTCCTTGGAGGAAGGAAAGGCAGCCCCAGAGAGTGTGTTTTCACACCTGTATCTTGCAGCAAGTGTTTGGCGTCTCAGACGTCAGACCTCCAGGCCTGCTCCAACGGCCTCAGTTCCAGAGTCAGGGCCGTGTGTCTCCCTGCATTTTCTGAGCCTTGGGAACACATTCCTAGGTCAGAACAGTCCTGCCCATGGGGAAGGAGGCTGCGGGAGTGTGTCTGAGGGGGTCGGGTGCCATGCTGGGGTCCAATAGACCCGGTACCTCCAATAGACCCCAGGACAACAGCGGTGGGGCTCCCCCTGGCTTCCGAAATGCCAAAGCGAGAAGCAAAGCTAGCTCTATCAGAAGGAAGAAAAGAGCAATCGGATGGATGTTCAGGCTGTTGCTGGGCCGCACCACTTCAGGGTCCCCCCCGAGAGGAACAGGCGCCCTGTGGCCCCTAGGTCCGATATGCAGGTTAACACACAGGGTGTGTCCCCATAGGAGCCAAGAATTTTCCTGACAGACCTAGGCTCACTAGAGCTCTCCTACAGGGCAAAAGGGGTAGAACAGACTGTGGATGTGACTCTGCCTTTCCCAGCGAGCATGGGGCCCTCCCTACGGCCCCGGGCTCCAGGGAAAATTGTCCTTGAAAAATGACCTCCAAGAAGCGCTTTTCCAGCAGGCTGGGATGCAGAGTTCACAGGATGCGGGGAAAGTGATCGTCCTTCAGGGAAGAAGAGGCAGCCACCCAGTGTGTGTTTGCAAGCCTGTATTTGGAAGAAACTGGTTAGCTCCTTCAAGGGGAGACCTCCAGGTCTGCTCAGAGGACCGAAATTCCAGAGGCAGCACCATGCATCTCCCCTGTCCTTTCTGAGCCTTGGAAAAGACATGCCTAGCTTATAGCGGTATTGCTCATGAAGAAGCAGGATTCAGGAATGTGTCAGACATGACTGGGTGCCTTCCTGGGTTCAGGTCCCGTGAGGGGCCTTTCCACTCAAAGTAGGTCCCATGCCTCCTTGGGGAGGAAGTGGGGCCCGCTTGCCTCCAAATTGCCCAAAGGCTGGAACAAAGCTAGTTCTATCAGAGGTAAGAAAAGAGCAATTGGATGGATGTGGAAGCTGTTGCTGGGGCCGCACTGCTTCAGGCCCCCACCCCTCCGCCCCCGAGAGAAACAGGAGCCCCTGTGGCCCCTAGGTCCTGGATGCAGTTTCACACATAGAATGTGTCCCCATAGGAGCCAAGAATTTTCCTGACAGACCTAGGCTCACTTAGAGCTCTCCTACAGAGCAAAGGGGATGGGACAGATGTGTGGCTGTGGCTCTGCCTTTCCCTGGGAGTGTGGAGCCGCCTCCCTATGGCCCCGGGCTCCAGGGGAAAGTTGCCCCTGAATAATGACCTCCAAGAAGCGCTTTTCCAACTGGCTGAGACGTGGAGTTCTCAGGATGCAGGGAAAGCGAGTGTCCTTCGGGGAAGCAAAGGCAGTCACCTGTTATCATGACTTACTAGAATAGTAGGTACCTTCTCCGGTTGGGCAGAGGCCTTCCCTACCTGATCTGAAAAAGAAAATGAAGTAGCTCGCTGATTGAGAAATAATTCCCAGACTTGGGTTTCCAACCAGTATAGAATCCGACAATGGCCCTGTCTTTGTAGCCGCCGTTAATTAACAGGTATGTGAAGCTCTAAATATCAGTGGAAATTACATACAGCATATAGGCCCCAGTGTTCTGGAATGGTGGAAAGAAACAAACCAAACTCTTGAAGAGACACTTTCTAAATGGATCATAGAAACTGACTGTACATGGATGGGCTTGCTTCCGGCAGACTTACTCATATTATGGGTTACCGCACGTTCCCATAGTTGTTGTCCTTATGAAATTTTCTATGGGAGACCCCCTCCCACAGTGAGGCAGGTGTTAGCAGATTTGCCCACAAGTAAAGGCGGGTGGGATTTCACAGCAGATGGAACAATTAGCGTAAGTAATAAATCAGGTAACTAAGTTTGTATAAAAAGAATATCATTCCCCCTTGAGGAACAGATTCATGAATTTGTGCTCAGTGATCAGGTGTGGCTCAATGACTGGAAACACAATTCCTTGGCCTGACATCGGAAAGGTCCTTATACTGTTGTTTTAGCCACAATTCTGAAAGAGAATGGGAATACCAGACCACCTAACCTGCCTCTTGAGAAATCTGGATGAAGGTCAGGAAGCAACAGTTAGAGCAGGACATGGAACAACAGACTGGTTCCAAAAAGGAAAAGGAGGTATGTCAAGGCTGTATATTGTCACCCTGTTTATTTAACTTCTATGCAGAGTACATCATGAAAAATGCTGGGATGGAAGATACATAAGCTGGAATCAAGATTGCCGGTAGAAATATCAATCAACTTAGATATGCAGATGACACCACCATTATGGCAGAACGTGAAGAGGAACGGGTATGTCGGGGAACTTCTTGAGTTGCAGCAAGGGTGTGAAGCGACCCTTTGGAAGTTCCAGAGGTTAGGTGTGGTTAGTCTCGAGATGCCTCAGCGGAAATGGGCCTCATGTCGCCTGGAATGGAGAGGCTCCTGGAAATTCCCCGAGTTTCAGCAGGTGCTCTCGAGTTACGACGGGGGATTCAGGGACCCGCTCTGGCGGCCGCAGGAAAGGCCAGTTATCATGCGTGTTGCTAGGGGGCCTCTTCGTGATTCCTCTCCCGTCGATGCTGGGGCCTAAGACCTTGTGTGGAGTCGGGGCCGGAAGCTGAGGATTCCTCTCCAGTGCTGACATGGATTTTGGCGGTACTTCTGGAGTCTCCACAAAGGAGTCAGGCCTCGTCTCGAGTGGGGACATGAGCGTGCCCTTTCCTCCCATGCTGTAGCAGCAGTGTCACGCTTCCCCTTGCGTGGACCAAGGGATCTGTGGCTTTCCCTCGAGTC
The DNA here is from genome assembly GCF_001704415.2 of Capra hircus. Lineage (NCBI taxonomy): Eukaryota > Metazoa > Chordata > Mammalia > Artiodactyla > Bovidae > Capra > Capra hircus. Next base: position 3,495 of record NW_017217320.1, on the reverse strand, counting down.
TTTCCCACGAGGCTTTCCCACAGGGCTGTCCCACGTTTCACCGGTGGTGTGAGTCGATCCTCGGCGTGAAAGCCGAGGCAGTTGCAGGGAAAACAGGTTCCTGTGGAACGGACAGAGATATCTGGGGGAGTCTTGGAAATGGCTGGCACGACCCTGCAGTTCCTCTCCCCTTTCCTTTGGAGAGCGCCTCCTCTTGAGATGCGATGGGAATGCCGGGAATTCTTTCCGGACCAAGCAGGGAAAGGATCCCTCATCTCGAGCTACGAGCCGGAAACGGAGCTCCTCTGGATGTGGCCGGGACCCTCGTGCTTCCTCTTGAGTGGAGACGGGTATGTCGGGGAACTTCTTGAGTTGCAGCATGGCTGTGAAAGACTCTTTGGAAGTTCCAGCGGTCAAGTGTGATTAGCCTCGAGACACCTCAGTGGAAACGGGCCTCATCTCGCCTGCAGGGGAGAACCTCCTGGATTTTACCGAGTTGCCGGCAGGTGCTCTTGACTTACGACGGGGACCTCATGGACCCGCTCTGGTGACCTCAGGAAAGGCCAGTCCCCATGCGAGTTGCTAGAGGGCCTGTCGGCTGTTCCTTTCCCGTCGATGCAGGGCCTAAGACCTTGTGTGGAGTCGGGGGCCGGAACCTGAGGATTCCTCTCCAGGGCAGACATGCATCTTGGGGTACTTCTGGAGTCTCCCCAGGGGAGTCAGTCCTCGTTTCGAGTGGGGGCATGCACGTGCGACTTTCACTCCGAGCTGTAGCAGCAGTGTCACGCTTCCCATCGCGTGGATAAAGGGATCTGTGGCTTTCCCTCGAGGCTGTTCCCACGAGGCTTTCCCACAGGGCTCTCCCACGTGCCACCGTGGTGTGAGCCGATCCTCGGCATGAAAGTCGAAGCAGTGCAGGGGAAAACAGGATCCTCTGGAATGGACCGGAGACATCTGGGGGCACTTGGAATGGTGGCACGACCCATGAGTTCCTCTCGCCTTTCCTGTGCAGCGCGCCTCCTCTTGAGATGCGTCGGAAACGTTGGGAATTCTTTCCCGAGGAAGCAGGGAAGGATCCCTCATCTCGAGATTGGAGGCGGAAACGGAGCTCCTCTGGAGGAGGCCGGACCCTCGTGCTTCCTCTGGAGTGGAGACGGGTATATCGGGGAACCTCCTGAGTTGTAGCAAGGGTGTGTAGGACCCTTTGGAAGTTCCAGAGTTTAGGTGTGATTACTCTCGAGACGCCGCAGAGAAAATGGGCCTCATCTCGACTGGAGCAGAGAACCTCCTGGATTTTCTCCAGTTGCGGCAGGTGCTCTCAACATACGACCGTGACCTCAGGGACAGTGTAGCAGATGTGTCACGCTTCCCTTCGCAGGGATCAAGGGATCTGTGGCTTTCCCACGAGGCTTTCCCAAGGGCTGTCCCACGTGCCACCATGGTGTGAGTGGATCCTCGGCGTGAAAGTCGAGGCATTGCGGGGAAAACAGGTTCCTCTGAAATGGACTGAGATATCTGGGGGACTCTTGGAATGGTGGCACGACCCTGGAGTTCCTCTCGCCTTTCCTATTGAGAGCCCTTGCTCTTGAGAGGCCACGGGAACGCTGAAAAATCTTTCTTGACTAAGAAGGATAGGATCCCTCATCTCGAGCTACCAGGCGGAAACGGGGTTCCTCTGGATGTGGGCGGGACCCTCGTGCTTCCTCTCGAGTGGAGACGGGTATGTCGGGGAACTTCTTGAGTTGCAGCAAGGACCCTTTTGAATTTCCAGAGTTTAGGTGTGATGAGCCTCCAGACGCCTCAGAGGAAATGGGCCTCATCTCGCCTGGAGCGGAGAACCTCCTGGATTTTCTAGAGTTGGGCAGGGTCTCTCGAGTTACGACGGGGACCTCAGGGACCCGCTCTGGTGGCCTCAGGAAAGGCCAGTGCCCATGGGAGTTGCAAGGGGCCTTTCGGGATTCCTCTCCCGTCGATGTCGGGCCTAAGACCTTGTGTGGAGTCTGGGCTGGAACCTGAGGATTCCTCTCCAGTGCTGACATGGATCTTGGGGTACTTCTGGAGTCTCTCCTGGGGAGTCAGTGTTCATCTCGTGTGGGGCATGCACGTGAGCTTTCCTCACGAACTGTAGCAGCAGTGTCACACTTCCCGTCGCGGGGATCAAGGGATCTGTGGCTTTCCCTCGAGGCTTTCCGACGAGGCTTTCCCACAGGGCTGTCCCACGTGGGACATGCCATGGTGGAGTGAGTGGATCCTCGGCGTGAAAGTAGAGGCAGTGCAGGGAAAACAAGTTCCTCTGGAATGGACTGAGACATCTGGGGTCCCTTGGAATTGTGGCACGACACTGGGGTTTCTCTCGCCTTTCCTATTGAGAGCGCCTCTTCTTGAGATGCGACGGGAAAGCCAGGGAATTCTTTCCAGACGAAGCAGGAAAAGAATCCCTAATCTCAAGCTACGAGGTCGGAAACCAGGCTCCTCTGGATGTGGGCGGGACCCTCGTGCTTCCTCTCGAGTGGAGACTGGTATCGCTCGGCGGAACTTCTTGGAGTTTGCCAGCAAGGGTGTGAAGGACCCTTTGGAAGTTCCAGAGGTTAGGTGTGATTAGCCTCGAGACGCTCTCAGCGGAAATGGCCTCATCTCGCCTGGAGGGCGAAAACCTCCTGGGATTTTCTCGAGTTGCGGCAGGTGCTCTCGACTTACGATGGGGACCTCAGGGACCCGCTCATGTGGACCCATGAAAGGCCACTCCCCATGCGAGTTGCTCTGGGGCCTCTCGCGGATTCCTCTGACGTAGATGCCGGGGCCTAAGACCTTGTTGTTGGAGTCCGGTGCTGGAACCTGTGGTTTCCTCTCCAGTGCTGACATGGATCTTGGGTACTTCTGGAGTCTCCCCAGGGGAGTCAGTCCTCGTCTCGAGTGGGGGCATGCACGTGCGCTTTCCTCCCGAGCTGTAGCAGCAGTGTCACGCTTCCCTTCGCGTGGATCAAGGGATCTGGGCTTTCCCTCGAGGCTTTCCCACGAGGCTTTCCCACAGGCTGTCCCACGTGCCACCGTGGTGTGAGTCGATCCTCGGCTTGAAAGTCGAGGCAGTGCAGGAAAACAGGTTTCCTGGAAAGGACTGAGACATCTGGGGGACTCTGGAATGGTGGCACGACCCTGTGTCCTCTCGCTTTCCTGTGGAGAGCGCCTCCTCTTGAGATGCCGGGAACGCCGGGAATTTTTCCCCCACGCAGGGAAAGGATCCCTCCTCTAGGCTATGAGGCGGAAACGGGGCTCCTCTGGATGTGGGCGGGACTCTCGTGCTTCCTCTCGAGTGGAGACGGGTATGTTGGGGAACTTCTTGAGTTGCAGCAAGGGTGTGAAGGACCCTTTGGAAGTTCCAGAGTTTAGGTGTGATTAGCCTCGAGACGCCTCAGCGGAAATGGGCCTCATCTCGCCTGGAGGGAGAACCTCCTGGATTTTCTCGAGTTGCGGCAGGGTGCTCTCGACTTACGACGGGGACCTCAGGACCGCTCTGGT
>NW_017217319.1:0-22943 GCF_001704415.2 Capra hircus | reverse complement strand
TATACATGTAATGAATCGGGTGGGCTTCGCAGGTGGCTCAGTGGTCAGAGTCCGCCTACAATGCAGGAGATGCAAATTCAGACCCTGGGTGGAGAAGATTCCTAGAGAAGGAAATGGCAAACCCCTCCAGTATTCCTGCTTGGGAAATTCCATGGACAGGGGAGCCTGGCAGGCTAGAGTCCACGGGGTTGCAGAAGAGTTGAACACAACTGAGCTACTCAACAACCACAACAATGACTCAGGTAGGAGGACAAGTCAAGGAACAAGGTGGAAATAGGGTTTGTAAGAGGGGTGAAGATATCATAGTTTAGGGCAATGAATCTGGTCTGAATTATTTGAGGGAACTGAGTAGCTGGCAGCTGGTAGAAAGAGGAAAGCCTTGGAAATCAATCCTTACATAGACCGGCAGAAGTGTGAACGACATTTTCTGTTCTTTACGGATTCTCCAGGAATCCATGCACATTTAGCTGAGGAGCCAAGGCGATGCTGCCCTGAGAAGTGAGGTCGTCCCAGCCCTACCGCATCACACCTGAGCACTGGTTCCTTTACACAGTGTCCTAAAGAATGAGCAGAGACACATCGCAAAGTTCAGTGCACTGATGTTTATCAGAGAGAGGTATCAAATTTCATAAGAGGAAAAACACCATAAATGCTCAGAGATTGATAAAGTACAATATTCAGACAATGGCACAGAATGCGGCAGTAGGAAATCTTGTAATAGAGGAGGATTCGAATATTGGGCATATGCTCAGGGAGTATATATCTTAAAATGCTGTTTAACTATTTATATATATTTAAGCACAATTATTCCACATTTAGACACAATACTAAAGTTCAGAAAGCTATATACCAAGATGTTTAAATGTCTGTTATTGGTAGCGGGATGATGAATGATTTTTGGATTGCCTCACCACTATCTAGCTAGAAGAAAACTAAATTCAATAATGTCTAGGTTTTCCTTTTTACTGGGAAGTAGGATTGTCCTGAGAGATGGAGACATCCCAGGGAGGCATGGAGCAGAACATTAGTCTTTGTATAATTGTCATGAGTCTCCATCGTTCTTTACATGGGCAATTTTCCAAAGTTATGTAAAACGCTATGCAAAAGCAGCTTCAAGTCCCCATTTATAAGGACAATACTAATAGCCGGTTTGAACGTAATGTTCATTACATGCCTGTACTGTACTAGCTGGGGACTTCCCTGGTGGTTCTGCTGCTGCCGCTGCTGCTAAGTCACTTCAGTCGTGTCGACTTGTGCGACCCCATAGACGGCAGCCCACCAGGCTCTTCCGTCCTGGGATTCTCCAGGCAAGAACACTGGAGTGGGTTGCCATTTCCTTCTCCAATGCAGGAAAGTGGAAAGGAAAGTGAAGTCGCTCAGCTGTGTCTGACTCGTAGCGATCCCATGGACTGCATGCAGCTACCAGGCTCCTTTCCCATGGGGTTCTCCAGGCAAGAGTACTGAGTAGGTTGCCATTCCCTTCTCCATGACATCTTCTTGACCAGGGATTGAACCCGCGTTCCTGTATTGCAGCAGATTCTTTACCATCGAGCCTCCAGGGAAGCCTGCTAGGCATGTAGTAGGCACTCAGTGAATAATAGTTGCAGAAACAACAAACGATCAGAATTTTGTTGCAGATTAGCTCAAGTGTTGAGACCTGATTGACTCGCATGGGTCTCATTTTCGTCCTGCCTATCAAATAAAACACAGACTAGATGGCATCTCAAACGGTTTTCATCTCTAAGCTTCAGTGATGCCTCAAAGTCAGCCTGAGAGGATCCATAGGCTAGTTTACAATCTATAAATATCTACCTTGGTGTGAAGTTGGGTTTTTGAAAAGAAATGAACACTCTCACTCTGAATCCTGGAGAAGAATTTCTAAGATGGGGAAGGAGGCACAGTATCTCAAAATCAGCGTGCACTGGTTTCAAATTGGGAAGTTAGGCTTTGACATTCTTGTGATGAATTTCTTTGTACTTTGGTCTTTAGAGGATGACTGCTAACATTGATGAACCTATTGGGGAAGCACATTTTAGATAATTTTCCCAAATGTCTTTATAGGTTATATTTTTACAAAACCTGTTGCAGCACAGACTCCACGGACAAGTGCACTCTTGATTCAACAGGTAAGTCTACCAACCAAAGGAGATGGGTAATAGATTTCCAGCCATTAGTATCATATCTGTGTATTTAATAAGCACCTATCTGTGTGGTTTTCTATGATACATGAGTCAAACTAAAGCAACAACACTGAAAAGAAACATTTCAAGGTTAACTCTGGCTATTGTAATTGGGGTAATTTTTTTTCTGCTTTTTCAGTTCAGTTCAGTTCAGTCTTTCAGTCGTGTCTGACTCTTTGCGACCCCATGACTTGCAGCACGCCAGGCCTCCCTGTCCATCACCAACTCCCGAAGCCTACCCAAACTCATGTCCATCGAGTCGGTGATGCCATCCAGCCATCTCATCCCCTGTTGTCCCCTTCTCCTCCTGCCCCCAATCCTTCCCAGCATCAGAGTCTTTTCCAATGAGTCAACTCTTCACATGAGATGGCCAAAGTATTGGAGTTTCAGCTTCAGCACCAGTCCTTCCAATGAACACCCAGGACTGAACTCCTTTAGGATGGACCGCTTGGATCTCCTTGCAGTCCAAGGGACTCTCAAGAGTCTTCTCCAACACCACAGTTCAAAAGCATCCATTCTTCGGTGCTCAGCCTTCTTCACAGTCCAACTCTCACATCCAGTAGTCATACTACTGGAAAAACCATAGCCTTGACTAGACGGACCTTTGTTGGCAAAGTAATGCTTTTTAATACTTTCTAAATCTCTGGAAAAGAAACATAAAATATAATTAGGAAAAGTTTTACAATTTTTCAAGTTAAAGCAAACACATACAACCTTTGCTTTCTAAGCTGTCTCTATCATTAAGCAATGCCAGTAAATGTTAACAGAGAAAAACCTAGATAGCAGCATACTCATTTCATTGTCCTTATTTACTGCTCAAGTAAACTTGGTTGTGACATATACAGAAACTGATTCTGGGGATCTGATAGAGAAAAGAGCAAGAATTGACAGTAGACATATGAGATAACCCAGGGTTAATATTTTCCCATTTTCTGTTTCTCTTAGTTGAATAGAATTGATTTGCAGTGTTGTATTAGTTTCAAGTGTGCAACATAGTGATCCAGTGTTTTTATTGATGATGCTGCATTTAATAATCAATAAAAATTGATTATGCTGCATTTAGGGCTTCCCTGGTGGCTCAGAGGTTAAAGTGTCTGCCTCCAATGCAGGAGACCCGGGTTTGATCCCTGGGTCGGGAAGATCCCTGGAGAAGGAAATGGTAAACCACTCCAGTATTCTTTCCTGGAAAATCCCATGGACCGAGAAGCCTGATGGGCTACAGTCCATGGGGTCGCAAAGAGTCGGACACGACTGAGCGACTTCACTTTCACTATGCTGCATTTAAAGTTTTATGAAATATTGACTATATTCCTTGTTCTCTACAGTATATTGTTCTAGCTTATTTATTTTATGCATAATAGTTCATACCTCTTAATCCCTTACCCCTACTTTGCCCTTCCTACCCCCTACTTCCTACTGGTAACCACTAGTTTCTTCTCTGTATCTGTGAATCTATTTGTGTTTTTTTAGTGTCATTTATGTAATTTTTTGGATTCCACATATAAGTGATATAAAATATTTCCTTCTCTGACTTATTTCACGAAGCATAACATCATTTAGACCCATCGCAGAGTTTCATTCTTTTTTGTAGCTGAATAATATACCTGTGTGTGTGTGGTGTGTGTGTGTCTGTGTGTGTCTGTGTGTGTTTCTGTCTGTGTGTGTTTTTGTCTCTGTGTGTGTGTGTGTCTCTGTGTGTGTTATACATCTTCTCTATCCTCTCATTTGTTGATGGACTCTTCACTTGCTTTTATACCTTGGCTATTGTAAAGAATGCTGCTATGAACGTTGGGGTTCATATATATTTTGGAATTACTGTTTTCATTTTCTTTGCATATATACTAAGGAATGGAATTGCTGGATCCCATGGTAGCTCTATTTTTAATTTTTGGAGCAATTTCCATAGTATTTTCCATCATGGCTGCACCAGTTTACATTCTCACCAGCAGTATACAAGGATTCTGGTTTCTCCACATCCTCGCCAACGTTTGTAGATTTTTTTTGATAGTCATTCTGACAGATGTGAGGTAATATCTCACTGTGGCTTTGATTTGCACTTCTCTGATGATTAGCTGTGTTGAACATCCTTTCATGTTTCTGTTCACCATATATATGTCTTCTTTGGAAAAGGCCCATTTTCTGCCTTTTTTTTTTTTTTTTTTTTTTTGCAGAACTTGTTTCTTTTATGATACAGTAACTCACCCAGAATCCCCAGCGGCCACACTCTACTTGCTAAGGGCAGTGGGAAAGTGGCAGCGTATAGAATCTTAGGAAGCCTTATTCACGGAGAGCCTTCTACCACATCTTGGGAGTCGGGCAATGTTCTGACCATGTCTGTCGCAGAAGAGTAATTGACTGCAAAAATACTCAAAGCCCCAAGTCACAAAACACTATACATTCTTTTCCTGGTTCCCAAGCACCATACCAACCTCCAGTACACAGTGAAGGAGGAGAGTTCCAACCTCAGCATGTCTAGAGCCTTGTCTTCCTTGATATTTTGACCAGACTATTCTTTCCTCATTTAGTGGTCTTAACACCCTTGATGAAAGCCAATTACCACAGGTATAGGAGTTACTTTCTAGACTCTCAGTTCTGTTCCACTGATCCTCAGGGCAGCACCATACCGTCTTGACTACCATTGCTCTGTGGTAAGTTTTGAAATGATGAAATGCAAGTCATCCAGCTCTGTACTTTTTCAAGATGATTTTGGCTATTTGGGGTACCTACAAGTTTCATATGAATTTTAAGACCAATTTTTCTATTTGTGCAAGCCTTTAGATAAGTATATCTATGTATACTTAGTTCATTTAAATAGCCAGTAACTCTACATGATTGATAATTATTATGCTCAGTTTGCAAATTATGAAGCAAAAGTACAGAGTGGAAGTCTGCTGCCGCACGTCTCAGCTAATAACTAGTGAAATTAGATTGAAACCAGGCACTCAGGCTCTAGAGTCTGTGCGTTTAATCCACACAAGAAACTGCTTATTCATCATCCACACTGATGTTCTGAATTTGGCCCTATCCTGTTCTTTTCTTCCTTTTTAACTTTCTGTGTTTTTTTTTGGTTGCACCATTTGGCATGTGGAATCCTGATTCCTAGACCAAGGGTCAAACTCACACCTCCTGCATTGAAAATGAAGAGTCTTTACCCCTGAACTGTCAGGGAAGTCCTGGCTCTTCCGGACTCTTGCAACATTGTCATTTAATGCTCTACTCATGCTTTCCCTAACGTGGATCCTGTAGTAAGGCTCGTAGCCTGTCTTCTCCTTTAATCACTGTAGATGGTGACTGCAGCCATGAAATTAAAAGATGCTTACTCCTTGGAAGGAAAGTCATGACCAACCTAGACAGCATATTAAAAAGCAGAGACATTACTTTGCCAACAAAGGTCCATCTAGTCAAGGCTATGGTTTTTCCAGTGGTCATGTATGGATGTGAGAGTTGGACTGTGAAGAAAGCTGAGCGCCGAAGAATTTTACCTTTTGAACTGTGGTGTTGGAGAAGACTCTTGAGAGTCCCTTGGACTGCAAGGAGATCCAAGCAGTCCATCCTAAAGGAGATGAGTCCTGGGTGTTCTTTGGAAGGAATGATGCTAATCTGAAACTCCAATACTTTGGCCACCTCATGCAAAGAGCTGATTCATTAGAAAAGACTCTGATGCTGGGAGGGATTGGGGGCAGATGAGATGGCTGGATGGCATTACCGACTTGATGGATGTGGGTTTGGGTGAACTCTGGGAGTTGCTGATGGACAGGGAGGCCTGGCGTGCTGCGATTCATGGGGTCGCAAAGAGTCGTAGACGACTGAGCGACTGAACTGAACTGAACTGAACTGAACTAACAGTAAATATATCAACTATATTTCAGTGGAGAAAATCACTTGTCCTTACATTAGATTTTACAGCTTTGCATCTGAATGATGAAGGATACCTTCTAGATGCTAGTCATTTGTCACACCATATACCTAGTTTGTGTGACAATTGTTTATATACATGTAATGAATCGGGTGGGGCTTCGCAGGTGGCTCAGTGGTCAAGAGTCCGCCTACAATGCAGGAGATGCAAATTCAGACCCTGGGTGGAGAAGATTCCCTAGAGAAGGAAATGGCAACCCCCTCCAGTATTCCTGCTTGGGAAATTCCATGGACAGGGGAGCCTGGCAGGCTAGAGTCCACGGGGTTGCAGAAGAGTTGAACACAACTGAGCTACTCAACAACCACAACAATGACTCAGGTAGGAGGACAAGTCAAGGAACAAGGTGGAAATAGGGTTTGTAAGAGGGGTGAAGATATCATAGTTTAGGGGCAATGAATCTGGTCTGAATTATTTGAGGGTGAACTGAGTAGCTGGCAGCTGGTAGAAAGAGGAAAGCCTTGGAAATCAATCCTTACATAGACCGGGCAGAAGTGTGAACGACATTTTCTGTTCTTTACGGATTCTCCAGGAATCCATGCACATTTAGCTGAGGAGCCAAGGCGATGCTGCCCTGAGAAGTGAGGTCGTCCCAGCCCTACCAGCATCACACCTGAGCACTGGTTCCTTTACACAGTGTCCTAAAGAATGAGCAGAGACACATCGCAAAGTTCAGTGCACTGATGTTTATCAGAGAGAGGTATCAAATTTCATAAGAGGAAAAACACCATAAATGCTCAGAGATTGATAAAGTACAGATATTCAGACAATGGCACAGAATGCGGCAGTAGGAAATCTTGTAATAGAGGAGGATTCGAAATATTGGGCATATGCTCAGGGAGTATATATCTTAAAAATGCTGTTTACATATTTATATATATTTAAGCACAATTATTCCACATTTAGACACAATAGCTAAAAGTTCAGAAAGCTATATACCAAGATGTTTAAATGTCTGTTATTGGGTAGCGGGATGATGAATGATTTTTGGATTGCCTCACCCACTATCTAGCTAGAAGAAAACTAAATTCAATAATGTCTAGGTTTTCCTTTTTACTGGGGAAGTAGGATTGTCCCTGAGAGATGGAGACATCCCAGGGAGGCATGGAGCAGAACATTAGTCTTTGTATAATTGTCATGAGTCTCCATCGTTCTTTACATGGGCAATTTTCCAAAGTTATGTAAAACGCTATGCAAAAGCAGCTTCAAGTCCCCATTTATAAGGACAATACTAATAGCCGGTTTGAATCGTAATGTTCATTACATGCCTGTACTGTACTAGCTGGGGACTTCCCTGGTGGTTCTGCTGCTGCCGCTGCTGCTAAGTCACTTCAGTCGTGTCGACTCTGTGCGACCCCATAGACGGCAGCCCACCAGGCTCTTCCGTCCCTGGGATTCTCCAGGCAAGAACACTGGAGTGGGTTGCCATTTCCTTCTCCAATGCAGGAAAGTGGAAAGGGAAAGTGAAGTCGCTCAGCTGTGTCTGACTCGTAGCGATCCCATGGACTGCATGCAGCCTACCAGGCTCCTCTTCCCATGGGGTTCTCCAGGCAAGAGTACTGGAGTAGGTTGCCATTCCCTTCTCCATGACATCTTCTTGACCCAGGGATTGAACCCGCGTCTCCTGTATTGCAGGCAGATTCTTTACCATCGGAGCCTCCCTGCTAGGCATGTAGTAGGCACTCAGTGAATAATAGTTGCAGAAACAACAAACGATCAGAATTTTGTTGCAGATTAGCTCAAGTGTTGAGACCTGATTGACTCGCATGGGTCTCATTTTCGTCCTGCCTATCAAATAAAACACAGACTAGATGGCATCTCAAACGGTTTTCATCTCTAAGCTTCAGTGATGCCTCAAAGTCAGCCTGAGAGGATCCATAGGCTAGTTTACAATCTATAAATATCTACCTTGGTGTGAAGTTGGGTTTTTTGAAAGAAATGAACACTCTCACTCTGAACTCCTGGAGAAGAATTTCTAAGATGGGGAAGGAGGCACAGTATCTCAAAATCAGCGTGCACTGGTTTCAAATTGGGAAGTTAGATTTGACATTCTTGTGATGAATTTCTTTGTACTTTGGTCTTTAGAGGATGACTGCTAACGTCGATGAACCTATTGGGGAAGCACATTTTAGATAATTTTCCCAAATGTCTTCATAGGTTATTTTTCCAGAGGACCTGTTGGCAACACGGGCTACAGAGACCCCTGTCACTTGGAATTCACCAGGTAAGTTACCAACCAAAGGAGATGGGTAATAGATTTCCAGCCATTAGTATCATATCTGTGTATTTAATAAGCACCTATCTGTGTGGTTTTCTATGATACATGAGTCAAATTAAAGCAACAACACTGAAAAGAAGCATTTCAGGGTTAACTCTGGCTATTGTAATTGGGGTAATTTTTTCCTGCTTTTTCAGTTCAGTTCAGTGCAGTCGTTCAGTCATGTCCGACTCTTTGCGACCCCATGAATTGCAGCATGCCAGGCCTCCCTGTCCATCACCAAGTCCTGGAGCCTACCCAAAGTCATGTCCATCGAGTTGGCAATGCCATCTAGCCATCCCATCCCCTGTCGTCCCCTTCTCCTCCTGCCCCCATTCCTTCCCAACATCAGAGTCTTTTCAGGTGAGTCAACTCTTCCCATGAGGTGGCCAAAGTATTGGAGTTTGAGCTTCAGCATCAGTGCTTCCAATGAACACCCAGGACTGAACTCCTTTAGGATGGACTGCTTGGATCTCCTTGCAGTCCAAGGGACTCTCAAGAGTCTTCTCCAACACCACAGTTCAAAAGCATCCATTCTTTGGTGCTCAGCTGTCTTCACAGTCCAACTCTCACATCCAGTAGTCATACTATGGGAAAAACCATAGGCTCGACTAGACGGACCTTTGTTGGCAACGTAATGCTTTTTAATACTTTCTAAATTCCCTGAAAAAGAATCAAAAAATATAATCAGGAAAAGTTTTACAATTTTATAAGTTAAAGCAAATGCATACAACCTCTGCTTTCTAAGCTGTCTCTATCATTAAGCAATGCCAATAAACGTTAATAGAGAAAAACCTAGATAGCAGCATGCTCATTTCATTGTCCTTATTTACTGCTCAAATAAACTTGGTTGTGACGTCTACTGAAACTGATTCTGGGGATCTGATAGAGAAAAGAGCAAGAATTGACAGTAGACATATGAGATAACCAAAGGTTAATATTTTCCCATTTTCTGTTTCTCTAGGTTGAATAGAATTAGATTTACAGTGTTGTATTAGTTTCAAGTGTGCAACATAGTGATTCAGTGTTTCTATTGATGATGCTGCATTTACAGTTTTATGAAATACTGACGATATTCCTTCTTCTCTACAATATATTCTTCTAGCTTATTTATTTTATACATACGAGTTCAGACCTCTTAATCCCTTACCCCTACTTTGCTCTTCTGGCCCCCCACTTTCTACTGGTAACCACTAGTTTCTTCTCTGTATCTCTGAATCTATTTCTGTTTTTTTTTATAGTTATTTATGTTATTTTTTGGCTTCGACATAAAAGTGATATAAAATATTTCTTGCTCTGACTTATTTCACCAAGTATAACATCTTTACACCCATCCATGTTGTTGAAAATGGCAGAGTTTATTCTTTTGTTGTAGCTGAATAATATCCCTGTGTGTGTGTGCGTCGGTGTGTGTGTCTATGTGTATCTGTGTGTGTTTCTGTCTGTGCGTGTGTCTGTGTGTGTGTCTGGGTGTGTCTGTATGTGTGTGTGTATGTGTGTGTTTGTGTGTGTGTGTGTCTGTTATACATCTTCTCTATCCTCTCATTTGTTGATGGACTCTTCGATTGCTCTCATGCTTTGGCTATTGTAAAAAACGCTGCTATGAACATTGGGGTTCATATATGTTTTGGAATTAGTGTTTTCATTTTCTTGCATGTATACCAATGAATGGAATTGCTGGATCATATGGTATCTCTATTTTTAATTTTTGGAGCAATTTCCGTAGTATTTTCCATTATGGCTGCACCAGTTTTCATTCTCACCAGCAGTATACAAGGATTCAGGTTTCTCCACATCCTCGCCAACTTTGGTAGATTTTTTTGATAGTCATGCTGACAGATGTGAGGTAATATCTCACTGTGGCTTTGATTTGCACTTCTCTGATGATTAGCTGTGTCGAACATCCCTTCATGTGTCTGTTGGCCATATATATGTCTTCTTTGGAAAAGGCCCATTTGCTGCTTTTTTTTTTTCTGAAAAACTTTTTTCTTTTATGACACAGTAACTCATCTACAGTCCCCAGCGGCCACACTCTACTTGCTAAGAGCAGTGGGAAAGTGGCAGCGTATAGAATCTTAGGAAGCCTTATTCACAGAGAGACTTCTACGACATCTTGGGAGTCAGGCGATGTTCTGACCATGTCTGTCGCAGAAAAGCAAATGACTCCAAAAATACTCAAAGCCACAAGTCACAAAACACTATATATTCTTTTCCTGGTTCCCAAGCACCATACCAACCTCCAGTACACAGTGAAGGAGGAGAGTTCTGACCTCACCATGTCTAGAGCCTTGTCTTCCTTGATATTTTGACCAGACTATTCTTTCCTCATTTAATGGTCTTAACACCCTTGATGAAAGCCAATTACCACAGGTATAGGAGTTACTTTCTAGACTCTCAGTTCTATTCCACTGATCCTCAGGGCAGCACCATACCGTCTTGACTACCATTGCTCTGTGGTAAGTTTTGAAATGATGAAATGCAAGTCATCCAGCTCTGTACTTTTTCAAGATGATTTTGGCTATTTGGGGTACCTACAAGTTTCATATGAATTTTAAGACCAATTTTTCTATTTGTGCAAGCCTTTAGATAAGTATATCTATGTATACTTAGTTCATTTAAATAGCCAGTAACTCTACATGATTGATAATTATTATGCTCAGTTTGCAAATTATGAAGCAAAAGTACAGAGTGGAAGTCTGCTGCCGCACGTCTCAGCTAATAACTAGTGAAATTAGATTGAAACCAGGCACTCAGGCTCTAGAGTCTGTGCGTTTAATCCACACAAGAAACTGCTTATTCATCATCCACACTGATGTTCTGAATTTGGCCCTATCCTGTTCTTTTCTTCCTTTTTAACTTTCTTTTTTTTTTTTTTGGTTGCACCATTTGGCATGTGGAATCCTGATTCCTAGACCAAGGGTCAAACTCACACCTCCTGCATTGAAAATGAAGAGTCTTTACCCCTGAACTGTCAGGGAAGTCCTGGCTCTTCCGGACTCTTGCAACATTGTCATTTAATGCTCTACTCATGCTTTCCCTAACGTGGATCCTGTAGTAAGGCTCGTAGCCTGTCTTCTCCTTTAATCACTGTAGATGGTGACTGCAGCCATGAAATTAAAAGATGCTTACTCCTTGGAAGGAAAGTCATGACCAACCTAGACAGCATATTAAAAAGCAGAGACATTACTTTGCCAACAAAGGTCCATCTAGTCAAGGCTATGGTTTTTCCAGTGGTCATGTATGGATGTGAGAGTTGGACTGTGAAGAAAGCTGAGCGCCGAAGAATTTTACCTTTTGAACTGTGGTGTTGGAGAAGACTCTTGAGAGTCCCTTGGACTGCAAGGAGATCCAAGCAGTCCATCCTAAAGGAGATGAGTCCTGGGTGTTCTTTGGAAGGAATGATGCTAATCTGAAACTCCAATACTTTGGCCACCTCATGCAAAGAGCTGATGCATTAGAAAAGACTCTGATGCTGGGAGGGATTGGGGGCAGATGAGATGGCTGGATGGCATTACCGACTTGATGGATGTGGGTTTGGGTGAACTCTGGGAGTTGCTGATGGACAGGGAGGCCTGGCGTGCTGCGATTCATGGGGTCGCAAAGAGTCGTAGACGACTGAGCGACTGAACTGAACTGAACTGAACTGAACTAACAGTAAATATATCAACTATATTTCAGTGGAGAAAATCACTTGTCCTTACATTAGATTTTACAGCTTTGCATCTGAATGATGAAGGATACCTTCTAGATGCTAGTCATTTGTCACACCATATACCTAGTTTGTGTGACAATTGTTTATATACATGTAATGAATCGGGTGGGGCTTCGCAGGTGGCTCAGTGGTCAAGAGTCCGCCTACAATGCAGGAGATGCAAATTCAGACCCTGGGTGGAGAAGATTCCCTAGAGAAGGAAATGGCAACCCCCTCCAGTATTCCTGCTTGGGAAATTCCATGGACAGGGGAGCCTGGCAGGCTAGAGTCCACGGGGTTGCAGAAGAGTTGAACACAACTGAGCTACTCAACAACCACAACAATGACTCAGGTAGGAGGACAAGTCAAGGAACAAGGTGGAAATAGGGTTTGTAAGAGGGGTGAAGATATCATAGTTTAGGGGCAATGAATCTGGTCTGAATTATTTGAGGGTGAACTGAGTAGCTGGCAGCTGGTAGAAAGAGGAAAGCCTTGGAAATCAATCCTTACATAGACCGGGCAGAAGTGTGAACGACATTTTCTGTTCTTTACGGATTCTCCAGGAATCCATGCACATTTAGCTGAGGAGCCAAGGCGATGCTGCCCTGAGAAGTGAGGTCGTCCCAGCCCTACCGCATCACACCTGAGCACTGGTTCCTTTACACAGTGTCCTAAAGAATGAGCAGAGACACATCGCAAAGTTCAGTGCACTGATGTTTATCAGAGAGAGGTATCAAATTTCATAAGAGGAAAAACACCATAAATGCTCAGAGATTGATAAAGTACAGTATTCAGACAATGGCACAGAATGCGGCAGTAGGAAATCTTGTAATAGAGGAGGATTCGAAATATTGGGCATATGCTCAGGGAGTATATATCTTAAAAATGCTGTTTACATATTTATATATATTTAAGCACAATTATTCCACATTTAGACACAATAGCTAAAAGTTCAGAAAGCTATATACCAAGATGTTTAAATGTCTGTTATTGGGTAGCGGGATGATGAATGATTTTTGGATTGCCTCACCCACTATCTAGCTAGAAGAAAACTAAATTCAATAATGTCTAGGTTTTCCTTTTTACTGGGGAAGTAGGATTGTCCCTGAGAGATGGAGACATCCCAGGGAGGCATGGAGCAGAACATTAGTCTTTGTATAATTGTCATGAGTCTCCCTCGTTCTTTACATGGGCAATTTTCCAAAGTTATGTAAAACGCTATGCAAAAGCAGCTTCAAGTCCCCATTTATAAGGACAATACTAATAGCCGGTTTGAACGTAATGTTCATTACATGCCTGTACTGTACTAGCTGGGGACTTCCCTGGTGGTTCTGCTGCTGCCGCTGCTGCTAAGTCACTTCAGTCGTGTCGACTCTGTGCGACCCCATAGACGGCAGCCCACCAGGCTCTTCCGTCCCTGGGATTCTCCAGGCAAGAACACTGGAGTGGGTTGCCATTTCCTTCTCCAATGCAGGAAAGTGGAAAGGGAAAGTGAAGTCGCTCAGCTGTGTCTGACTCGTAGCGATCCCATGGACTGCATGCAGCCTACCAGGCTCCTCTTCCCATGGGGTTCTCCAGGCAAGAGTACTGGAGTAGGTTGCCATTCCCTTCTCCATGACATCTTCTTGACCCAGGGATTGAACCCGCGTCTCCTGTATTGCAGGCAGATTCTTTACCATCGGAGCCTCCAGGGAAGCCTGCTAGGCATGTAGTAGGCACTCAGTGAATAATAGTTGCAGAAACAACAAACGATCAGAATTTTGTTGCAGATTAGCTCAAGTGTTGAGACCTGATTGACTCGCATGGGTCTCATTTTCGTCCTGCCTATCAAATAAAACACAGACTAGATGGCATCTCAAACGGTTTTCATCTCTAAGCTTCAGTGATGCCTCAAAGTCAGCCTGAGAGGATCCATAGGCTAGTTTCCAGAGGTATAGATCTCTAGCTTGGTGTGAAGTTGGGTTTTTGGAAAGAAATGAACACTCTCACTCTGAACTCCTGGAGAAGAATTTCTAAGACGGGGAAGGAGGCCCAGTATCTCAAAATCAACGTGCACTGGTTTCAAATTGGGAAGTTGGATTTAACATTCTTGTGATGAATTTCTTTGTACTTTGGTCTTTAGAGGATGACTGCTAACATCTATGAACCTATTTGGGGAAGCACATTTTAGATAATTTTCCCAAATGTCTTTATAGGTTATATTTTTACAAAACCTGTTGCAGCACAGACTCCACGGACAAGTGGCACTCTTGATTCAACAAGGTAAGTCTACCAACCAAAGGAGATGGGTAATAGATTTCCAGCCATTAGTATCATATCTGTGTATTTAATAAGCACCTATCTGTGTGGTTTTCTATGATACATGAGTCAAACTAAAGCAACAACACTGCAAAGAAACATTTCAAGGTTAACTCTGGCTATTGTAATTGGGGTAATTTTTTTCTGCTTTTTCAGTTCAGTTCAGTTCAGTCTTTCAGTCGTGTCTGACTCTTTGCGACCCCATGACTTGCAGCACGCCAGGCCTCCCTGTCCATCACCAACTCCCGAAGCCTACCCAAACTCATGTCCATCGAGTCGGTGATGCCATCCAGCCATCTCATCCCCTGTTGTCCCCTTCTCCTCCTGCCCCCAATCCTTCCCAGCATCAGAGTCTTTTCCAATGAGTCAACTCTTCACATGAGATGGCCAAAGTATTGGAGTTTCAGCTTCAGCACCAGTCCTTCCAATGAACACCCAGGACTGAACTCCTTTAGGATGGACCGCTTGGATCTCCTTGCAGTCCAAGGGACTCTCAAGAGTCTTCTCCAACACCACAGTTCAAAAGCATCAATTCTTCGGTGCTCAGCCTTCTTCACAGTCCAACTCTCACATCCAGTAGTCATACTACTGGAAAAACCATAGCCTTGACTAGACGGACCTTTGTTGGCAAAGTAATGCTTTTTAATACTTTCTAAATCTCTGGAAAAGAAACATAAAATATAATTAGGAAAAGTTTTACAATTTTTCAAGTTAAAGCAAACACATACAACCTTTGCTTTCTAAGCTGTCTCTATCATTAAGCAATGCCAGTAAATGTTAACAGAGAAAAACCTAGATAGCAGCATACTCATTTCATTGTCCTTATTTACTGCTCAAGTAAACTTGGTTGTGACATATACAGAAACTGATTCTGGGGATCTGATAGAGAAAAGAGCAAGAATTGACAGTAGACATATGAGATAACCCAGGGTTAATATTTTCCCATTTTCTGTTTCTCTTAGTTGAATAGAATTGATTTGCAGTGTTGTATTAGTTTCAAGTGTGCAACATAGTGATCCAGTGTTTTTATTGATGATGCTGCATTTAATAATCAATAAAAATTGATTATGCTCCATTTAGGGCTTCCCTGGTGGCTCAGAGGTTAAAGTGTCTGCCTCCAATGCAGGAGACCCGGGTTTGATCCCTGGGTCGGGAAGATCCCCTGGAGAAGGAAATGGTAAACCACTCCAGTATTCTTTCCTGGAAAATCCCATGGACCGAGAAGCCTGATGGGCTACAGTCCATGGGGTCGCAAAGAGTCGGACACGACTGAGCGACTTCACTTTCACTATGCTGCATTTAAAGTTTTATGAAATATTGACTATATTCCTTGTTCTCTACAGTATATTGTTCTAGCTTATTTATTTTATGCATAATAGTTCATACCTCTTAATCCCTTACCCCTACTTTGCCCTTCCTACCCCCTACTTCCTACTGGTAACCACTAGTTTCTTCTCTGTATCTGTGCAATCTATTTGTGTTTTTTTAGTGTCATTTATGTAATTTTTTGGATTCCACATATAAGTGATATAAAATATTTCTTTCTCTGACTTATTTCACTAAGCATAACATCATTTAGACCCATCGCAGAGTTTCATTCTTTTTTGTAGCTGAATAATATACCATGTGTGTGTGTGTGTGTGTGTGTGTGTGTGTGTGTCTGTGTGTATCTGTGTGTGTTTCTGTCTGTGTGTGTTTTTGTCTCTGTGTGTGTGTGTGTCTCTGTGTGTGTTATACATCTTCTCTATCCTCTCATTTGTTGATGGACTCTTCACTTGCTTTTATACCTTGGCTATTGTAAAGCAATGCTGCTATGAACGTTGGGGTTCATATATATTTTGGAATTACTGTTTTCATTTTCTTTGCATATATACTAAGGAATGGAATTGCTGGATCCCATGGTAGCTCTATTTTTAATTTTTGGAGCAATTTCCATAGTATTTTCCATCATGGCTGCACCAGTTTACATTCTCACCAGCAGTATACAAGGATTCTGGTTTCTCCACATCCTCGCCAACGTTTGTAGATTTTTTTTGATAGTCATTCTGACAGATGTGAGGTAATATCTCACTGTGGCTTTGATTTGCACTTCTCTGATGATTAGCTGTGTTGAACATCCTTTCATGTTTCTGTTCGCCATATATATGTCTTCTTTGGAAATACGGCCCATTTTCTGCCTTTTTTTTTTTTTTTTTTTGCAGAACTTGTTTCTTTTATGATACAGTAACTCACCCAGAATCCCCAGCGGCCACACTCTACTTGCTAAGGGCAGTGGGAAAGTGGCAGCGTATAGAATCTTAGGAAGCCTTATTCACGGAGAGCCTTCTACCACATCTTGGGAGTCGGGCAATGTTCTGACCATGTCTGTCGCAGAAGAGTAATTGACTGCAAAAATACTCAAAGCCCCAAGTCACAAAACACTATACATTCTTTTCCTGATTCCCAAGCACCATACCAACCTCCAGTACACAGTGAAGGAGGAGAGTTCCAACCTCAGCATGTCTAGAGCCTTGTCTTCCTTGATATTTTGACCAGACTATTCTTTCCTCATTTAGTGGTCTTAACACCCTTGATGAAAGCCAATTACCACAGGTATAGGAGTTACTTTCTAGACTCTCAGTTCTATTCCACTGATCCTCAGGGCAGCACCATACCGTCTTGACTACCATTGCTCTGTGGTAAGTTTTGAAATGATGAAATGCAAGTCATCCAGCTCTGTACTTTTTCAAGATGATTTTGGCTATTTGGGGTACCTACAAGTTTCATATGAATTTTAAGACCAATTTTTCTATTTGTGCAAGCCTTTAGATAAGTATATCTATGTATACTTAGTTCATTTAAAGAGCCAGTAACTCTACATGATTGATAATTATTATGCTCAGTTTGCAAATTAATGAAGCAAAAGTACAGAGTGGAAGTCTGCTGCCGCACGTCTCAGCTAATAACTAGTGAAATTAGATTGAAACCAGGCACTCAGGCTCTAGAGTCTGTGCGTTTAATCCACACAAGAAACTGCTTATTCATCATCCACACTGATGTTCTGAATTTGGCCCTATCCTGTTCTTTTCTTCCTTTTTAACTTTCTTTTTTTTTTTTTTGGTTGCACCATTTGGCATGTGGAATCCTGATTCCTAGACCAAGGGTCAAACTCACACCTCCTGCATTGAAAATGAAGAGTCTTTACCCCTGAACTGTCAGGGAAGTCCTGGCTCTTCCGGACTCTTGCAACATTGTCATTTAATGCTCTACTCATGCTTTCCCTAACGTGGATCCTGTAGTAAGGCTCGTAGCCTGTCTTCTCCTTTAATCACTGTAGATGGTGACTGCAGCCATGAAATTAAAAGATGCTTACTCCTTGGAAGGAAAGTCATGACCAACCTAGACAGCATATTAAAAAGCAGAGACATTACTTTGCCAACAAAGGTCCATCTAGTCAAGGCTATGGTTTTTCCAGTGGTCATGTATGGATGTGAGAGTTGGACTGTGAAGAAAGCTGAGCGCCGAAGAATTTTACCTTTTGAACTGTGGTGTTGGAGAAGACTCTTGAGAGTCCCTTGGACTGCAAGGAGATCCAAGCAGTCCATCCTAAAGGAGATGAGTCCTGGGTGTTCTTTGGAAGGAATGATGCTAATCTGAAACTCCAATACTTTGGCCACCTCATGCAAAGAGCTGATGCATTAGAAAAGACTCTGATGCTGGGAGGGATTGGGGGCAGATGAGATGGCTGGATGGCATTACCGACTTGATGGATGTGGGTTTGGGTGAACTCTGGGAGTTGCTGATGGACAGGGAGGCCTGGCGTGCTGCGATTCATGGGGTCGCAAAGAGTCGTAGACGACTGAGCGACTGGAACTGAACTGAACTGAACTGAACTAACAGTAAATATATCAACTATATTTCAGTGGAGAAAATCACTTGTCCTTACATTAGATTTTACAGCTTTGCATCTGAATGATGAAGGATACCTTCTAGATGCTAGTCATTTGTCACACCATATACCTAGTTTGTGTGACAATTGTTTATATACATGTAATGAATCGGGTGGGGCTTCGCAGGTGGCTCAGTGGTCAAGAGTCCGCCTACAATGCAGGAGATGCAAATTCAGACCCTGGGTGGAGAAGATTCCCTAGAGAAGGAAATGGCAACCCCCTCCAGTATTCCTGCTTGGGAAATTCCATGGACAGGGGAGCCTGGCAGGCTAGAGTCCACGGGGTTGCAGAAGAGTTGAACACAACTGAGCTACTCAACAACCACAACAATGACTCAGGTAGGAGGACAAGTCAAGGAACAAGGTGGAAATAGGGTTTGTAAGAGGGGTGAAGATATCATAGTTTAGGGGCAATGAATCTGGTCTGAATTATTTGAGGGTGAACTGAGTAGCTGGCAGCTGGTAGAAAGAGGAAAGCCTTGGAAATCAATCCTTACATAGACCGGGCAGAAGTGTGAACGACATTTTCTGTTCTTTACGGATTCTCCAGGAATCCATGCACATTTAGCTGAGGAGCCAAGGCGATGCTGCCCTGAGAAGTGAGGTCGTCCCAGCCCTACCGCATCACACCTGAGCACTGGTTCCTTTACACAGTGTCCTAAAGAATGAGCAGAGACACATCGCAAAGTTCAGTGCACTGATGTTTATCAGAGAGAGGTATCAAATTTCATAAGAGGAAAAACACCATAAATGCTCAGAGATTCGATAAAGTACAGTATTCAGACAATGGCACAGAATGCGGCAGTAGGAAATCTTGTAATAGAGGAGGATTCGAAATATTGGGCATATGCTCAGGGAGTATATATCTTAAAAATGCTGTTTACATATTTATATATATTTAAGCACAATTATTCCACATTTAGACACAATAGCTAAAAGTTCAGAAAGCTATATACCAAGATGTTTAAATGTCTGTTATTGGGTAGCGGGATGATGAATGATTTTTGGATTGCCTCACCCACTATCTAGCTAGAAGAAAACTAAATTCAATAATGTCTAGGTTTTCCTTTTTACTGGGGAAGTAGGATTGTCCCTGAGAGATGGAGACATCCCAGGGAGGCATGGAGCAGAACATTAGTCTTTGTATAATTGTCATGAGTCTCCCTCGTTCTTTACATGGGCAATTTTCCAAAGTTATGTAAAACGCTATGCAAAAGCAGCTTCAAGTCCCCATTTATAAGGACAATGCTAATAGCCGGTTTGAACGTAATGTTCATTACATGCCTGTACTGTACTAGCTGGGGACTTCCCTGGTGGTTCTGCTGCTGCCGCTGCTGCTAAGTCACTTCAGTCGTGTCGACTCTGTGCGACCCCATAGACGGCAGCCCACCAGGCTCTTCCGTCCTGGGATTCTCCAGGCAAGAACACTGGAGTGGGTTGCCATTTCCTTCTCCAATGCAGGAAAGTGGAAAGGGAAAGTGAAGTCGCTCAGCTGTGTCTGACTCGTAGCGATCCCATGGACTGCATGCAGCCTACCAGGCTCCTCTTCCCATGGGGTTCTCCAGGCAAGAGTACTGGAGTAGGTTGCCATTCCCTTCTCCATGACATCTTCTTGACCCAGGGATTGAACCCGCGTCTCCTGTATTGCAGGCAGATTCTTTACCATCGGAGCCTCCTGCTAGGCATGTAGTAGGCACTCAGTGAATAATAGTTGCAGAAACAACAAACGATCAGAATTTTGTTGCAGATTAGCTCAAGTGTTGAGACCTTGATTGACTCGCATGGGTCTCATTTTCGTCCTGCCTATCAAATAAAACACAGACTAGATGGCATCTCAAACGGTTTTCATCTCTAAGCTTCAGTGATGCCTCAAAGTCAGCCTGAGAGGATCCATAGGCTAGTTTACAATCTATAAATATCTACCTTTGGTGTGAAGTTGGGTTTTTTGAAAGAATGAACACTCTCACTCTGAACTCCTGGAGAAGAATTTTCTAAGATGGGGAAGGAGGCACAGTATATCTCAAAATCAGCGTGCACTGGTTTTCAAATTGGGAAGTTAGATTTGACATTCTTGTGATGAATTTCTTTGTACTTTGGTCTTTAGAGGATGACTGCTAACGTCGATGAACCTATTGGGGAAGCACATTTTAGATAATTTTCCCAAATGTCTTCATAGGTTATTTTTCCAGAGGACCTGTGGCAACACGGGCTACAGAGACCCCTGTCACTTGGAATTCACCAGGTAAGTTACCAACCAAAGGAGATGGGTAATAGATTTCCAGCCATTAGTATCATATCTGTGTATTTAATAAGCACCTATCTGTGTGGTT
The DNA here is from genome assembly GCF_001704415.2 of Capra hircus. Lineage (NCBI taxonomy): Eukaryota > Metazoa > Chordata > Mammalia > Artiodactyla > Bovidae > Capra > Capra hircus. The sequence continues at coordinate 2,346 of NW_017217319.1, read as the reverse complement.
TTCTATGATACATGAGTCAAATTAAAGCAACAACACTGAAAAGAAGCATTTCAGGGTTAACTCTGGCTATTGTTAATTGGGTAATTTTTTCCTGCTTTTTCAGTTCAGTTCAGTGCAGTCGTTTCAGTCATGTCCGACTCTTTGCGACCCCATGATAGTTGGCAGCATGCCAGGCCCTCCTGTCCATCACCAAAGTCCTGGAAGCCTACCCAAAGTCATGTCCATCGAGTTGGCAATGCCATCTAGCCATCTGCATCGCCCTGTCGTCCCCTTCTCCTCCTGCCCCCATTCCTTCCAACATCAGAGTCTTTTCAGGTGAGTCAACTCTTCCCATGAGGTGGCCAAAGTATTGGAGTTTGAGCTTCAGCATCAGTGCTTCCAATGAACACCCAGGACTGAACTCCTTTAGGATGGACTGCTTGGATCTCCTTGCAGTCCAAGGGACTCTCAAGAGTCTTCTCCAACACCACAGTTCAAAAGCATCCATTCTTTGGTGCTCAGCTGTCTTCACAGTCCAACTCTCACATCCAGTAGTCATACTATGGGAAAAACCATAGGCTCGACTAGACGGACCTTTGTTGGCAACGTAATGCTTTTTAATACTTTCTAAATTCCCTGAAAAAGAATCAAAAAATATAATTAGGAAAAGTTTTACAATTTTATAAGTTAAAGCAAACGCATACAACCTCTGCTTTCTAAGCTGTCTCTATCATTAAGCAATGCCAATAAACGTTAATAGAGAAAAACCTAGATAGCAGCATGCTCATTTCATTGTCCTTATTTACTGCTCAAATAAACTTGGTTGTGACGTCTACTGAAACTGATTCTGGGGATCTGATAGAGAAAAGAGCAAGAATTGACAGTAGACATATGAGATAACCAAAGGTTAATATTTTCCCATTTTCTGTTTCTCTAGGTTGAATAGAATTGATTTACAGTGTTGTATTAGTTTCAAGTGTGCAACATAGTGATTCAGTGTTTCTATTGATGATGCTGCATTTACAGTTTTATGAAATACTGACGATATTCCTTCTTCTCTACAATATATTCTTCTAGCTTATTTATTTTATACATACGAGTTCAGACCTCTTAATCCCTTACCCCTACTTTGCTCTTCTGGCCCCCCACTTTCTACTGGTAACCACTAGTTTCTTCTCTGTATCTCTGAATCTATTTCTGTTTTTTTATAGTTATTTATGTTATTTTTTGGATTCGACATAAAAGTGATATAAAATATTTCTTGCTCTGACTTATTTCACCAAGTATAACATCTTTACACCCATCCATGTTGTTGAAAATGGCAGAGTTTATTCTTTTGTTGTAGCTGAATAATATCCCTGTGTGTGTGTGCGTCGGTGTGTGTGTCTATGTGTATCTGTGTGTGTTTCTGTCTGTGCGTGTGTCTGTGTGTTGTGTGTGTCTGTGTGTGTCTGTGTGTGTGTGTGTGTCTTGTGTGTGTGTGTGTGTCTGTTATACATCTTCTCTATCCTCTCATTTGTTGATGGACTCTTCGATTGCTTTCATACTTTGGCTATTGTAAACAATGCTGCTATGAACATTGGGGTTCATATATGTTTTGGAATTAGTGTTTTCATTTTTTTGCATATATACCAAGGAATGGAATTGCTGGATCATATGGTATCTCTATTTTTAATTTTTGGAGCAATTTCCGTAGTATTTTCCATTATGGCTGCACCAGTTTTCATTCTCACCAGCAGTATACAAGGATTCAGGTTTCTCCACCTCCTTGCCAATTTGGTAGATTTTTTTTGATAGTCATGCTGACAGAAGTGAGGTAATATCTCACTGTGGCTTTGATTTGCACTTCTCTGATGATTAGCTGTGTCGAACATCCTTCATGTGTCTGTTGGCCATATATATGTCTTCTTTGGAAAAGGCCCATTTTTCTGCTTTTTTTTTGTCTGAAAAATTTTTTCTTTTATGATACACTAACTCATCTACAGTCCCCAGCGGCCACACTCTACTTGCTAAGAGCAGTGGGAAAGTGGCAGCGTATAGAATCTTAGGAAGCCTTATTCACAGAGAGACTTCTACCACATATTGGGAGTCAGGCGATGTTCTGACCATGTCTGTCTCAGAAAAGCAAATGACTCCAAAAATACTCAAGCCACAAGTCACAAAACACTATACATTCTTTTCCTGGTTCCCAAGCACCATTACCAAACTCCAGTACACAGTGAAGAAGGAGGAGTTTCTACCTCACGTGTCTAGAGCCTTGTCTTCCTTGATATATTTTGACAGACTATTCTTTCCTCATTTAATGGTCTTAACACCCTTTGATGAAAGCCAATTACCACAGGTATAGAAGTTACTTTCTAGACTCTC
>NW_017217318.1:0-12613 GCF_001704415.2 Capra hircus | reverse complement strand
CCCTAAGCCCTCCCCACGCGCCTGCAATATGTGCAAAGGCAAGGCAGGATTGGAGCTGAGGCAAGGAAGGCACCAGTGGCGTCTCCCAGGCTCGCTCAGACAGCTCCTTCCTGGGGAGGAGCCTAAAAGCAAGGCAAGTCTGGGCAAGGCGAGCCCCCGCCGAGCAGCCTCGCGCCAGAAACTCTGCCAGATCGGGGCTCTGAGCAGAGCTAGAGCTCTGCCGTACTGGAGGCCCACTTAGCTCCGTGCAAGCAGGGCTTTCCTCTTGACTGGGCTCGGCTGCCTCCTCTTCTCCCGAGGAGGCTCGCTACACTGCTGGCTGTGCTCTCGCCTATCAGGCGGGCGCGCAGGGCTCCTCCAGCAGGTCTTGCCTCAGGGGCTGCTTCCCTGAGTTGAGGCTGTGGGCGGGAACCAGACACGCAGGATAAGGCCCCAACCACCTGCACATGTCTCTGCTGGGGAGGAGAGTGCTAGGGAACCTACGTCTCTCACACACTTTCTAGGCACCCACGGAGTCAGCCTCTGGGAGTGTGGGGATGCAAAACCCAGCCAGGGGCCCTTGAACCTGGTGCTCTCCGTGCGGAGCTTTGTCTGGGCGGCCAAGGAACCGCTGAAGGAGCCCTGCTGTTGCCCTTCGCTTCCCTCTGACAGAGCTTTCACTGCTGGAGCCCTTGGCAGTGTGCAACCCACCAGCCCCTAAGCCCTCCTCAAGGACGCTTGGGACCTAAGTGCAAAGGCAAGGCAGGGGTAGAGCTGAAGCCAGGAAGGCGCCAGTGGCGTTTCCGAGCCTCACACAGCCTGCTCCTTCCTGGGGAGGGAGCCTTAAAGCAAGGCAAGTCTGCGCAAGGCTCGCCTATGGCAGAGCATCTTGGTGCCAGGAACTCTGCCAGATCGGGCCTCTGAACAGAGCTAGAGATCTGCCGTACTGGAGTCGCACTTAGCTTCGTGGAAGCAGGGATTTCAGCTTGACGGGGACTTGCTGCCTCCTCTTCCCCCGAGGAGGCTCGCTTCCCTGCTGGCTGTGCACTCGCCTATCAGGCGGGGAGGGCTCCTCCAGCAGGTCTTGCCTCAGGGGCTGCTTCCCCTGAGTTGGGGCTGTGGGCAGGAACCCAGACACGCAGGATCAGGCCCCAAACACCTGCACATGTCTCTGCTGGGGAGGAGAGTGCTAGGGAACCTACGTCTGTCATACACTTTCTGGGCACCCAAGGAATCAGCCTCCGTGTGTGCGGGGCTGAAAACCCCAGCCAGGGGACCTGGGAGCCTGGTGCTCTCCGTGTGGCGCTGAATCTGGGCGGCCAAGCAACCGCTGGAGGAGCCCTGCAGTTGCCCTTCCCTTCCTCTGACAGAATTCTCACTGCTGGAGCCCTTGGCAGTGTGCAACCCACCAGCCCCTAAGCTCTCCTTAAGGAGGACTGGGACCTAAGTGCAAAGGCAAGGCAGGATTGGAGCTGAGGCAAGAAAGGCGCCAGTGGCGACTCCCAGGCTCCTGCTGCCTGCTCCTTCCTGGAGAGGCAGCCTAAAAGCAAGGCAAGTCTGGGCAAGGCTAGCCCCCGGCAGAGCAGCCTCGCGCCAGGAACTCTGCAGATCGGGGCTCTGAGCAGAGCTAGAGCTCTGCCGTACTGGAGGCGCACTTAGCTCCGTGCAAGCAGGGCTTTCAACTTGACGGGGCTGGGCTGCCTCCTCTTCCCCCGAGGAGGCTCGCTTCCCTGCTGGCTGTGCACTCGCCTATCAGGCGGGGGCGCAGGGCTCCTCCAGCAGGTCTTGCCTCAGGGGCTGCTTCCCCTGAGTTGGGGCTGTGGGCAGGAACCAGACACGCAGGATCAGGCCCCAAACACCTGCACATGTCTCTGCTGGGGAGGAGAGTGCTAGGGAACCTACGTCTGTCATACACTTTCTGGGCACCCAAGGAATCAGCCTCCGTGTGTGCGGGGCTGAAAACCCCAGCCAGGGGCCCTGGGAGCCTGGTGCTCTCGGTGCGGCGCTGATTCTAGGCGCCTAGAAACCGCTGGAGGAGCCCTGCAGTTGCCCTTCCCTTCCCTCTGACAGAGCTCTCACTGCTGAAGCCCTTGGCAGTGTGCAACCCACCACCCCTAAGCCCTCCCCAACGACGCCTGGCACCTATGTGCAAAGGCAAGGCAGGATTGGAGCTGAGGCAAGGAAGGCACCAGTGGCGTCTCCCAGGCTCGCTCAGACAGCTCCTTCCTGGGGAGGGAGCCTAAAAGCAAGGCAAGTCTGGGCAAGGCGAGCCCCCGGCCGAGCAGCCTCGCGCCAGAAACTCTGCCAGATCGGGGCTCTGAGCAGAGCTAGAGCTCTGCCGTACTGGAGGCCCACTTAGCTCCGTGCAAGCAGGGCTTTCCTCTTGACTGGGCTCGGCTGCCTCCTCTTCTCCCGAGGAGGCTCGCTACACTGCTGGCTGTGCTCTCGCCTATCAGGCGGGCGCGCAGGGCTCCTCCAGCAGGTCTTGCCTCAGGGGCTGCTTCCCCTGAGTTGAGGCTGTGGGCGGGAACCCAGACACGCAGGATAAGGCCCCAACCACCTGCACATGTCTCTGCTGGGGAGGAGAGTGCTAGGGAACCTACGTCTCTCACACACTTTCTAGGCACCCACGGAGTCAGCCTCTGGGAGTGTGGGGATGCAAAACCCAGCCAGGGGCCCTTGGAACCTGGTGCTCTCCGTGCGGAGCTTTGTCTGGGCGGCCAAGGAACCGCTGAAGGAGCCCTGCTGTTGCCCTTCGCTTCCCTCTGACAGAGCTTTCACTGCTGGAGCCCTTGGCAGTGTGCAACCCACCAGCCCCTAAGCCCTCCTCAAGGACGCTTGGGACCTAAGTGCAAAGGCAAGGCAGGGGTAGAGCTGAAGCCAGGAAGGCGCCAGTGGCGTTTCCGAGCCTCACACAGCCTGCTCCTTCCTGGGGAGGGAGCCTTAAAGCAAGGCAAGTCTGCGCAAGGCTCGCCTATGGCAGAGCATCTTGGTGCCAGGAACTCTGCCAGATCGGGCCTCTGAACAGAGCTAGAGATCTGCCGTACTGGAGTCGCACTTAGCTTCGTGTAAGCAGGGATTTCAGCTTGACGGGGACTTGCTGCCTCCTCTTCCCCCGAGGAGGCTCGCTTCCCTGCTGGCTGTGCACTCGCCTATCAGGCGGGGGCGCAGGGCTCCTCCAGCAGGTCTTGCCTCAGGGGCTGCTTCCCCTGAGTTGGGGCTGTGGGCAGGAACCCAGACACGCAGGATCAGGCCCCAAACACCTGCACATGTCTCTGCTGGGGAGGAGAGTGCTAGGGAACCTACGTCTGTCATACACTTTCTGGGCACCCAAGGAATCAGCCTCCGTGTGTGCGGGGCTGAAAACCCAGCCAGGGGCCCTGGGAGCCTGGTGCTCTCCGTGTGGCGCTGAATCTGGGCGGCCAAGCAACCGCTGGAGGAGCCCTGCAGTTGCCCTTCCCTTCCCTCTGACAGAGCTCTCACTGCTGGAGCCCTTGGCAGTGTGCAACCCACCAGCCCCTAAGCTCTCCTTAAGGACGACTGGGACCTAAGTGCAAAGGCAAGGCAGGATTGGAGCTGAGGCAAGGAAAGGCGCCAGTGGCGACTCCCAGGCTCCTGCTGACTGCTCCTTCCTGGGAGGCAGCCTAAAAGCAAGGCAAGTCTGGGCAAGGCTAGCCCCCGGCAGAGCAGCCTCGCGCCAGGAACTCTGCCAGATCGGGGCTCTGAGCAGAGCTAGAGCTCTGCCGTACTGGAGGCGCACTTAGCTCCGTGCAAGCAGGGCTTTCCTCTTGACTGGGCTCGGCTGCCTCCTCTTCTCCCGAGGAGGCTCGCTACACTGCTGGCTGTGCTCTCGCCTATCAGGCGGGCGCGCAGGGCTCCTCCAGCAGGTCTTGCCTCAGGGGCTGCTTCCCCTGAGTTGAGGCTGTGGGCGGGAACCCAGACACGCAGGATAAGGCCCCAACCACCTGCACATGTCTCTGCTGGGGAGGAGAGTGCTAGGGAACCTACGTCTCTCACACACTTTCTAGGCACCCACGGAGTCAGCCTCTGGGAGTGTGGGGATGCAAAACCCAGCCAGGGGCCCTTGGAACCTGGTGCTCTCCGTGCGGAGCTTTGTCTGGGCGGCCAAGGAACCGCTGAAGGAGCCCTGCTGTTGCCCTTCGCTTCCCTCTGACAGAGCTTTCACTGCTGGAGCCCTTGGCAGTGTGCAACCCACCAGCCCTAAGCCCTCCTCAAGGACGCTTGGGACCTAAGTGCAAAGGCAAGGCAGGGGTAGAGCTGAAGCCAGGAAGGCGCCAGTGGCGTTTCCGAGCCTCACACAGCCTGCTCCTTCCTGGGGAGGGAGCCTTAAAGCAAGGCAAGTCTGCGCAAGGCTCGCCTATGGCAGAGCATCTTGGTGCCAGGAACTCTGCCAGATCGGGCCTCTGAACAGAGCTAGAGATCTGCCGTACTGGAGTCGCACTTAGCTTCGTGTAAGCAGGGATTTCAGCTTGACGGGGACTTGCTGCCTCCTCTTCCCCCGAGGAGGCTCGCTTCCCTGCTGGCTGTGCACTCGCCTATCAGGCGGGGCGCAGGGCTCCTCCAGCAGGTCTTGCCTCAGGGGCTGCTTCCCCTGAGTTGGGGCTGTGGGCAGGAACCCAGACACGCAGGATCAGGCCCCAAACACCTGCACATGTCTCTGCTGGGGAGGAGAGTGCTAGGGAACCTACGTCTGTCATACACTTTCTGGGCACCCAAGGAATCAGCCTCCGTGTGTGCGGGGCTGAAAACCCCAGCCAGGGGCCCTGGGAGCCTGGTGCTCTCCGTGTGGCGCTGAATCTGGGCGGCCAAGCAACCGCTGGAGGAGCCCTGCAGTTGCCCTTCCCTTCCCTCTGACAGAATTCTCACTGCTGGAGCCCTTGGCAGTGTGCAACCCACCAGCCCCTAAGCTCTCCTTAAGGAGGACTGGGACCTAAGTGCAAAGGCAAGGCAGGATTGGAGCTGAGGCAAGAAAGGCGCCAGTGGCGACTCCCAGGCTCCTGCTGCCTGCTCCTTCCTGGAGAGGCAGCCTAAAAGCAAGGCAAGTCTGGGCAAGGCTAGCCCCCGGCAGAGCAGCCTCGCGCCAGGAACTCTGCCAGATCGGGGCTCTGAGCAGAGCTAGAGCTCTGCCGTACTGGAGGCGCACTTAGCTCCGTGCAAGCAGGGCTTTCAACTTGACGGGGCTGGGCTGCCTCCTCTTCCCCGAGGAGGCTCGCTTCCCTGCTGGCTGTGCACTCGCCTATCAGGCGGGGGCGCAGGGCTCCTCCAGCAGGTCTTGCCTCAGGGGCTGCTTCCCCTGAGTTGGGGCTGTGGGCAGGAACCCAGACACGCAGGATCAGGCCCCAACACCTGCACATGTCTCTGCTGGGGAGGAGAGTGCTAGGGAACCTACGTCTGTCATACACTTTCTGGGCACCCAAGGAATCAGCCTCCGTGTGTGCGGGGCTGAAAACCCCAGCCAGGGGCCCTGGGAGCCTGGTGCTCTCGGTGCGGCGCTGATTCTAGGCGGCCTAGAAACCGCTGGAGGAGCCCTGCAGTTGCCCTTCCCTTCCCTCTGACAGAGCTCTCACTGCTGAAGCCCTTGGCAGTGTGCAACCCACCACCCCTAAGCCCTCCCCAACGACGCCTGGCACCTATGTGCAAAGGCAAGGCAGGATTGGAGCTGAGGCAAGGAAGGCACCAGTGGCGTCTCCCAGGCTCGCTCAGACAGCTCCTTCCTGGGGAGGGAGCCTAAAAGCAAGGCAAGTCTGGGCAAGGCGAGCCCCCGGCCGAGCAGCCTCGCGCCAGAAACTCTGCCAGATCGGGGCTCTGAGCAGAGCTAGAGCTCTGCCGTACTGGAGGCCCACTTAGCTCCGTGCAAGCAGGGCTTTCCTCTTGACTGGGCTCGGCTGCCTCCTCTTCTCCCGAGGAGGCTCGCTACACTGCTGGCTGTGCTCTCGCCTATCAGGCGGGCGCGCAGGGCTCCTCCAGCAGGTCTTGCCTCAGGGGCTGCTTCCCCTGAGTTGAGGCTGTGGGCGGGAACCCAGACACGCAGGATAAGGCCCCAACCACCTGCACATGTCTCTGCTGGGGAGGAGAGTGCTAGGGAACCTACGTCTCTCACACACTTTCTAGGCACCCACGGAGTCAGCCTCTGGGAGTGTGGGGATGCAAAACCCAGCCAGGGGCCCTTGGAACCTGGTGCTCTCCGTGCGGAGCTTTGTCTGGGCGGCCAAGGAACCGCTGAAGGAGCCCTGCTGTTGCCCTTCGCTTCCCTCTGACAGAGCTTTCACTGCTGGAGCCCTTGGCAGTGTGCAACCCACCAGCCCCTAAGCCCTCCTCAAGGACGCTTGGGACCTAAGTGCAAAGGCAAGGCAGGGGTAGAGCTGAAGCCAGGAAGGCGCCAGTGGCGTTTCCGAGCCTCACACAGCCTGCTCCTTCCTGGGGAGGGAGCCTTAAAGCAAGGCAAGTCTGCGCAAGGCTCGCCTATGGCAGAGCATCTTGGTGCCAGGAACTCTGCCAGATCGGGCCTCTGAACAGAGCTAGAGATCTGCCGTACTGGAGTCGCACTTAGCTTCGTGTAAGCAGGGATTTCAGCTTGACGGGGACTTGCTGCCTCCTCTTCCCCCGAGGAGGCTCGCTTCCCTGCTGGCTGTGCACTCGCCTATCAGGCGGGGCGCAGGGCTCCTCCAGCAGGTCTTGCCTCAGGGGCTGCTTCCCCTGAGTTGGGGCTGTGGGCAGGAACCCAGACACGCAGGATCAGGCCCCAAACACCTGCACATGTCTCTGCTGGGGAGGAGAGTGCTAGGGAACCTACGTCTGTCATACACTTTCTGGGCACCCAAGGAATCAGCCTCCGTGTGTGCGGGGCTGAAAACCCCAGCCAGGGGCCCTGGGAGCCTGGTGCTCTCCGTGTGGCGCTGAATCTGGGCGGCCAAGCAACCGCTGGAGGAGCCCTGCAGTTGCCCTTCCCTTCCCTCTGACAGAATTCTCACTGCTGGAGCCCTTGGCAGTGTGCAACCCACCAGCCCCTAAGCTCTCCTTAAGGAGGACTGGGACCTAAGTGCAAAGGCAAGGCAGGATTGGAGCTGAGGCAAGAAAGGCGCCAGTGGCGACTCCCAGGCTCCTGCTGCCTGCTCCTTCCTGGAGAGGCAGCCTAAAAGCAAGGCAAGTCTGGGCAAGGCTAGCCCCCGGCAGAGCAGCCTCGCGCCAGGAACTCTGCCAGATCGGGGCTCTGAGCAGAGCTAGAGCTCTGCCGTACTGGAGGCGCACTTAGCTCCGTGCAAGCAGGGCTTTCAACTTGACGGGGCTGGGCTGCCTCCTCTTCCCCCGAGGAGGCTCGCTTCCCTGCTGGCTGTGCACTCGCCTATCAGGCGGGGGCGCAGGGCTCCTCCAGCAGGTCTTGCCTCAGGGGCTGCTTCCCCTGAGTTGGGGCTGTGGGCAGGAACCCAGACACGCAGGATCAGGCCCCAACACCTGCACATGTCTCTGCTGGGGAGGAGAGTGCTAGGGAACCTACGTCTGTCATACACTTTCTGGGCACCCAAGGAATCAGCCTCCGTGTGTGCGGGGCTGAAAACCCCAGCCAGGGGCCCTGGGAGCCTGGTGCTCTCGGTGCGGCGCTGATTCTAGGCGGCCTAGAAACCGCTGGAGGAGCCCTGCAGTTGCCCTTCCCTTCCCTCTGACAGAGCTCTCACTGCTGAAGCCCTTGGCAGTGTGCAACCCACCACCCCCTAAGCCCTCCCAACGACGCCTGGCACCTATGTGCAAAGGCAAGGCAGGATTGGAGCTGAGGCAAGGAAGGCACCAGTGGCGTCTCCCAGGCTCGCTCAGACAGCTCCTTCCTGGGGAGGGAGCCTAAAAGCAAGGCAAGTCTGGGCAAGGCGAGCCCCCGGCCGAGCAGCCTCGCGCCAGAAACTCTGCCAGATCGGGGCTCTGAGCAGAGCTAGAGCTCTGCCGTACTGGAGGCCCACTTAGCTCCGTGCAAGCAGGGCTTTCCTCTTGACTGGGCTCGGCTGCCTCCTCTTCTCCCGAGGAGGCTCGCTACACTGCTGGCTGTGCTCTCGCCTATCAGGCGGGCGCGCAGGGCTCCTCCAGCAGGTCTTGCCTCAGGGGCTGCTTCCCCTGAGTTGAGGCTGTGGGCGGGAACCCAGACACGCAGGATAAGGCCCCAACCACCTGCACATGTCTCTGCTGGGGAGGAGAGTGCTAGGGAACCTACGTCTCTCACACACTTTCTAGGCACCCACGGAGTCAGCCTCTGGGAGTGTGGGGATGCAAAACCCAGCCAGGGGCCCTTGGAACCTGGTGCTCTCCGTGCGGAGCTTTGTCTGGGCGGCCAAGGAACCGCTGAAGGAGCCCTGCTGTTGCCCTTCGCTTCCCTCTGACAGAGCTTTCACTGCTGGAGCCCTTGGCAGTGTGCAACCCACCAGCCCCTAAGCCCTCCTCAAGGACGCTTGGGACCTAAGTGCAAAGGCAAGGCAGGGGTAGAGCTGAAGCCAGGAAGGCGCCAGTGGCGTTTCCGAGCCTCACACAGCCTGCTCCTTCCTGGGGAGGGAGCCTTAAAGCAAGGCAAGTCTGCGCAAGGCTCGCCTATGGCAGAGCATCTTGGTGCCAGGAACTCTGCCAGATCGGGCCTCTGAACAGAGCTAGAGATCTGCCGTACTGGAGTCGCACTTAGCTTCGTGTAAGCAGGGATTTCAGCTTGACGGGGACTTGCTGCCTCCTCTTCCCCCGAGGAGGCTCGCTTCCCTGCTGGCTGTGCACTCGCCTATCAGGCGGGGGCGCAGGGCTCCTCCAGCAGGTCTTGCCTCAGGGGCTGCTTCCCCTGAGTTGGGGCTGTGGGCAGGAACCCAGACACGCAGGATCAGGCCCCAAACACCTGCACATGTCTCTGCTGGGGAGGAGAGTGCTAGGGAACCTACGTCTGTCATACACTTTCTGGGCACCCAAGGAATCAGCCTCCGTGTGTGCGGGGCTGAAAACCCCAGCCAGGGGCCCTGGGAGCCTGGTGCTCTCCGTGTGGCGCTGAATCTGGGCGGCCAAGCAACCGCTGGAGGAGCCCTGCAGTTGCCCTTCCCTTCCCTCTGACAGAATTCTCACTGCTGGAGCCCTTGGCAGTGTGCAACCCACCAGCCCCTAAGCTCTCCTTAAGGAGGACTGGGACCTAAGTGCAAAGGCAAGGCAGGATTGGAGCTGAGGCAAGAAAGGCGCCAGTGGCGACTCCCAGGCTCCTGCTGCCTGCTCCTTCCTGGAGAGGCAGCCTAAAAGCAAGGCAAGTCTGGGCAAGGCTAGCCCCCGGCAGAGCAGCCTCGCGCCAGGAACTCTGCCAGATCGGGGCTCTGAGCAGAGCTAGAGCTCTGCCGTACTGGAGGCGCACTTAGCTCCGTGCAAGCAGGGCTTTCAACTTGACGGGGCTGGGCTGCCTCCTCTTCCCCCGAGGAGGCTCGCTTCCCTGCTGGCTGTGCACTCGCCTATCAGGCGGGGGCGCAGGGCTCCTCCAGCAGGTCTTGCCTCAGGGGCTGCTTCCCCTGAGTTGGGGCTGTGGGCAGGAACCCAGACACGCAGGATCAGGCCCCAAACACCTGCACATGTCTCTGCTGGGGAGGAGAGTGCTAGGGAACCTACGTCTGTCATACACTTTCTGGGCACCCAAGGAATCAGCCTCCGTGTGTGCGGGGCTGAAAACCCCAGCCAGGGGCCCTGGGAGCCTGGTGCTCTCGGTGCGGCGCTGATTCTAGGCGGCCTAGAAACCGCTGGAGGAGCCCTGCAGTTGCCCTTCCCTTCCCTCTGACAGAGCTCTCACTGCTGAAGCCCTTGGCAGTGTGCAACCCACCACCCCCTAAGCCCTCCCCAACGACGCCTGGCACCTATGTGCAAAGGCAAGGCAGGATTGGAGCTGAGGCAAGGAAGGCACCAGTGGCGTCTCCCAGGCTCGCTCAGACAGCTCCTTCCTGGGGAGGGAGCCTAAAAGCAAGGCAAGTCTGGGCAAGGCGAGCCCCGGCCGAGCAGCCTCGCGCCAGAAACTCTGCCAGATCGGGGCTCTGAGCAGAGCTAGAGCTCTGCCGTACTGGAGGCCCACTTAGCTCCGTGCAAGCAGGGCTTTCCTCTTGACTGGGCTCGGCTGCCTCCTCTTCTCCCGAGGAGGCTCGCTACACTGCTGGCTGTGCTCTCGCCTATCAGGCGGGCGCGCAGGGCTCCTCCAGCAGGTCTTGCCTCAGGGGCTGCTTCCCCTGAGTTGAGGCTGTGGGCGGGAACCCAGACACGCAGGATAAGGCCCCAACCACCTGCACATGTCTCTGCTGGGGAGGAGAGTGCTAGGGAACCTACGTCTCTCACACACTTTCTAGGCACCCACGGAGTCAGCCTCTGGGAGTGTGGGGATGCAAAACCCAGCCAGGGGCCCTTGGAACCTGGTGCTCTCCGTGCGGAGCTTTGTCTGGGCGGCCAAGGAACCGCTGAAGGAGCCCTGCTGTTGCCCTTCGCTTCCCTCTGACAGAGCTTTCACTGCTGGAGCCCTTGGCAGTGTGCAACCCACCAGCCCCTAAGCCCTCCTCAAGGACGCTTGGGACCTAAGTGCAAAGGCAAGGCAGGGGTAGAGCTGAAGCCAGGAAGGCGCCAGTGGCGTTTCCGAGCCTCACACAGCCTGCTCCTTCCTGGGGAGGGAGCCTTAAAGCAAGGCAAGTCTGCGCAAGGCTCGCCTATGGCAGAGCATCTTGGTGCCAGGAACTCTGCCAGATCGGGCCTCTGAACAGAGCTAGAGATCTGCCGTACTGGAGTCGCACTTAGCTTCGTGTAAGCAGGGATTTCAGCTTGACGGGGACTTGCTGCCTCCTCTTCCCCGAGGAGGCTCGCTTCCCTGCTGGCTGTGCACTCGCCTATCAGGCGGGGGCGCAGGGCTCCTCCAGCAGGTCTTGCCTCAGGGGCTGCTTCCCCTGAGTTGGGGCTGTGGGCAGGAACCCAGACACGCAGGATCAGGCCCCAAACACCTGCACATGTCTCTGCTGGGGAGGAGAGTGCTAGGGAACCTACGTCTGTCATACACTTTCTGGGCACCCAAGGAATCAGCCTCCGTGTGTGCGGGGCTGAAAACCCCAGCCAGGGGCCCTGGGAGCCTGGTGCTCTCCGTGTGGCGCTGAATCTGGGCGGCCAAGCAACCGCTGGAGGAGCCCTGCAGTTGCCCTTCCCTTCCCTCTGACAGAATTCTCACTGCTGGAGCCCTTGGCAGTGTGCAACCCACCAGCCCCTAAGCTCTCCTTAAGGAGGACTGGGACCTAAGTGCAAAGGCAAGGCAGGATTGGAGCTGAGGCAAGAAAGGCGCCAGTGGCGACTCCCAGGCTCCTGCTGCCTGCTCCTTCCTGGAGAGGCAGCCTAAAAGCAAGGCAAGTCTGGGCAAGGCTAGCCCCCGGCAGAGCAGCCTCGCGCCAGGAACTCTGCCAGATCGGGGCTCTGAGCAGAGCTAGAGCTCTGCCGTACTGGAGGCGCACTTAGCTCCGTGCAAGCAGGGCTTTCAACTTGACGGGGCTGGGCTGCCTCCTCTTCCCCCGAGGAGGCTCGCTTCCCTGCTGGCTGTGCACTCGCCTATCAGGCGGGGGCGCAGGGCTCCTCCAGCAGGTCTTGCCTCAGGGGCTGCTTCCCCTGAGTTGGGGCTGTGGGCAGGAACCCAGACACGCAGGATCAGGCCCCAACACCTGCACATGTCTCTGCTGGGGAGGAGAGTGCTAGGGAACCTACGTCTGTCATACACTTTCTGGGCACCCAAGGAATCAGCCTCCGTGTGTGCGGGGCTGAAAACCCCAGCCAGGGGCCCTGGGAGCCTGGTGCTCTCGGTGCGGCGCTGATTCTAGGCGGCCTAGAAACCGCTGGAGGAGCCCTGCAGTTGCCCTTCCCTTCCCTCTGACAGAGCTCTCACTGCTGAAGCCCTTGGCAGTGTGCAACCCACCACCCCCTAAGCCCCCAACGACGCCTGGCACCTATGTGCAAAGGCAAGGCAGGATTGGAGCTGAGGCAAGGAAGGCACCAGTGGCGTCTCCCAGGCTCGCTCAGACAGCTCCTTCCTGGGGAGGGAGCCTAAAAGCAAGGCAAGTCTGGGCAAGGCGAGCCCCCGGCCGAGCAGCCTCGCGCCAGAAACTCTGCCAGATCGGGGCTCTGAGCAGAGCTAGAGCTCTGCCGTACTGGAGGCCCACTTAGCTCCGTGCAAGCAGGGCTTTCCTCTTGACTGGGCTCGGCTGCCTCCTCTTCTCCCGAGGAGGCTCGCTACACTGCTGGCTGTGCTCTCGCCTATCAGGCGGGCGCGCAGGGCTCCTCCAGCAGGTCTTGCCTCAGGGGCTGCTTCCCCTGAGTTGAGGCTGTGGGCGGGAACCCAGACACGCAGGATAAGGCCCCAACCACCTGCACATGTCTCTGCTGGGGAGGAGAGTGCTAGGGAACCTACGTCTCTCACACACTTTCTAGGCACCCACGGAGTCAGCCTCTGGGAGTGTGGGGATGCAAAACCCAGCCAGGGGCCCTTGGAACCTGGTGCTCTCCGTGCGGAGCTTTGTCTGGGCGGCCAAGGAACCGCTGAAGGAGCCCTGCTGTTGCCCTTCGCTTCCCTCTGACAGAGCTTTCACTGCTGGAGCCCTTGGCACCTGTGCAA
>NW_017217317.1:0-12613 GCF_001704415.2 Capra hircus | reverse complement strand
GTCCCCGTCGTAATTCGAGGAGCACCTGCCGGTAACTCGAGACATCCAGGAGCTTCTCCCCTACAGGCAAAATGAGACTTATTTTCACCTGACGCATCTAGAGGCAAGCACACCGTAAACCTCTTCGACTTCCAATGGTTCCTCACCACTTGCTGCAACTCAAGAGCTTTCCGACATACCCGTCTCACTCAAGGAAGCACGAGGTCGCCGCCCCATCCAGAGAAGCCCGATCCCCCCTCGGGCTCCAAGTTGAGGAGATCTTTTAACTGCTTGAATTTCCCGAGCGAGACCTTGGTGTTGAGTTGGGGACCGGAACTGGAGGAATTCCTCTCCGTGCTGACGTGGGAGTTTGGGTACTTCTGGACTCCCCCAGGGAAGTCCGAGTCTCTTTCGGGGAGTGGAATGCACGGTGGGCTTTCCTCCCTAACGGTGGCAGCGTGTCATGGGCTACCCGCGGGTGGATCAAGGGATGTGTGGCCTTCCCTGTAGGGGATTTTCCCATGAGGCTTTCCCTACGGGCTACCACAGGCTGTCCAGTCCAGTGCCACCGTGGTGTGAGTCGATCCTCGGCGGACAGTCAAGGGCAGTGCAGGTAAAGAGTTTCCTTTGGAATGGACTCAGTCCTCTGGGGGACTCTTGGAATGGTGGCACGACCCTGGAGTTCCTCTCGCCCTTTCCTGTGGAGAGCGCTTCCTCTTAAGATGCGACGGGAATGCCGGGAATTCTTTCCCGAACACGCAGGGAAAGGATCCTCATCTCGAGCTACAAGGAGGAAAAGGGCTCCTCTGGATGTGCAAGGGACGCTCGCGGTTCCTCTCGAGTGGACAAGGGTATGTCGGGGAACTTCTTGAGTTGCAGCAAGGGTGTGAAGGACCCTATGGAAGTTCCAAAGTTAGATGTGATTAGCCTCGAGTCGCCTCAGCGGAAATGGGCCTCATCTAGCCTGGAGGGAGAATCTCCAGGATTTTCTCAATTTGCGGTAGGTGCTCTCGATTTACGACGGGGACCACAGGGACCCTATCTGGTGGCCTCAGGAAAGGCCCTCTCCGTGCGAGTTGCTTATTGGCTCTCGGGATTCCTCTCCCTTCAATGCTGGGGCCTAAGACCTTTTGTGAAGTCGGGGCCGTAAACTGAGAATTATTCTCCAGTGCTGACATGGATCTTGGGGGTACTTCTGGAGTCTCCCCAGGGGAGTCAGTCCTCGTCTCGAGTGGGGGCATTCACGTGCGCTTTCCTCCCGAGCTGTCGAAGCAGTGTCACGCTTCCCATCGCGTGGATCAAGGGATCTGTGGCTTTCCCTTGAGGCTTTCCCTCAAGGCTTTCCCACGAGGCTTTCCTAAGAGGCTTTACCACAGGGCTGTCCACGTGCCACTGTGGGTTTGAGTCGATCTTCGGCGTGAAAGTCGAGGCAGTTTGGGGAAAACAGGTTCCTCTGAAATGGACTGAGACATCTGGGGGACTCTTGGAATGGTGGCCTGACCTGGAGTACTATCCCTTTCCTGTGGAGAGGGGCCTCCTCTTGAGATGCGACGGGAACCTCGGGAATTCTTTTTCGACCAAGTAGGGAAAGGATCCCTCATCTCGAGCAAAGCGCGGAAACGGGGGCTCCTTTGGATGTGGGCGGGACCCTTCTGCTTCCTCTCGAGTGCATACGGGGTATATCGGGGGAACTTCTTGAGTTGCAGCAAGGGTGTGAAGGAACCTTTGGACGGTCCAGGGGTAGGTGTGATTGGCCTCGAGATGCTTCAGCAATAATGCGCCTCTGCTCGCCTGGAGGGGAGAACCTCCAGGATTTTCTCGACTTGCGGCAGGTGCTCTCGACTTACGACGGGGACCTCAGGGACCCGCTCTGATGGCCTCAGGAAAGGCAGGTCCCCATGCGAGTTGCTAGGGGACCTCCCTGGATTCCTCTACCGTAGATGCCGGAACCTAAGACCTTGTCTGGAGTTGGGGCCGGAACCTGAGGATTCCTCTCCAGGCCTGACATGGATCTTGGGGTACTTCTGGAGTCTCCCCAGGCGATTCAGTCCTCATCTCCAGTGAGGGCATGCACGTGCGCTTTCCTCCCGAGCTCTAGCACCAGTGTCAGTCTTCCCGGCCCGACGATCAAGGGATCTGTGGCTTTCCATCTGGGCATTCCACCAAGTTTTCCAAAACAGGCTTTCCCACAGGGCTGTCCCAAGTGCCACCGTTGTGTGGGTCGATCATCTGCGTGAATGTCGAGGCAGTGCAGGGAAAACAGGTGTCCATGGAATGGACTGAGACATCTGGAGGACTCTGGGAATGGTGGCACGACCCTGGAGTTCCTCTGGCCTTTCCTGTGGAGAGCGCATGTTCTTGAGATGCGACGGGAACACCGGGAATTCTTTCACACACTGAAAGGATCCCCCGTCTCGAGCTATGAGGTGGAAACGGTGCTCCTCTGAAAGTGAAGATCTTGATACTCTCGAGTGGGAGGTATGTCGGAGACTTCTTGGTTGCAGCGTGAAGGACCCCATTAACCTCCTCGGCCTTTTCCTGTGCAAGAGATGAAAGTTACTCGCGTAAGGTCGAGATCACCTGAACTCTCCAGGACAGGCGAGATCATTTCTGACAGGGAAAGCTGGAAGCGCGCTCGAGGTTTGTAGCCGAGAAAAGTTCGCGCTCTCAACAGGCACTCCAAAGTTATCTCCAATTCAGTGTTTGATCGACTCACAGCACGGTGGCACGTCAGCCTCGTCTCCTCGAGGGAAAGCCACTGATCCCTTGATCCACTCGACGGGAAGAAGACACTGCTGACAGCTCGAAAGCCCTCTTCAATCACTCGAATGAGGACTGACTCCCCCTGGGAGACTCCCGAAGAACCCCAAGATCCATTTCAGCACTGGAGAGAATCCTCAGGTTCCCGACCCACACAAGGACTTAGGGCCCGGCATTGAAGGGAGAGGAATCCCGAGAGGCCACCGAGCAATTCGCATGGGGATGGCCTTTCCTGCGGCCACCAGAGCGGGTCCCTGAGGTCCCCATCGGAAGTCGAGAGCACCTGCCACAACTCGAGATAATCCAGGAGGTTCTCCCTCCAGGCGAGATGAGGCGCATTTCCGCTGAGGCGTCTAGAGGCTAATTGCACCTAACATCTGGAACTTCCAAAAGGTCCTTCACACCCTTTCTGCAACTGAATAAGTTCCCCGACATACTCGCCTCCACCGAGAGGAAGCACGAGAGTCCGCCCACATCCAGAGGAGCCCCGATTCCGTCTCATAGCTCGAGAGGAGGGATCATTTCCCTGCGTGGTGGAAAGAATTCCCGGCGTTCCCGTCGCATCTCAAGAGGAGGCGCTCTCCACAGGAAAGTTGAGAGGAACTCTAGAGTCGGGCCACCATTCCAGGAGTCCCCCAGTTGTCTCAATCCATTCCCTGCACTACCTCGACTTTCAAGCCGAGGATCGACTCACACGGTGGCATCAGGGACAGCCCTGTGGGAAAGCCTCGTGGGAAAGCCTCCTGGGAAAGGCTCGAGGAAACCACAGAACCCTTGATCCACTCGAATTGAAGCATGACACTGCTGCTACAGCTCGGGAGGAAAGCGCACGGGCATGTCCCACTCGAGACGAAGACTTACTCCCCTCGGGAGACACCAGAAGTACCCCAAGATCCATGTGAGCACAGGAGAGGAATCCTCAGTTTCCTGCACCGACTCCACACAAGGTCTTAGCCCGGCATCGATGGGAGAGGAATCCCGAGAGGCCCCCGAGCAACTCGCATGGCGACTGGCCTTTCCTGAGGCCACCAGAGCGGGTCCCTGAGGTCCCCGCCTGTAAGTCGAGAGCACCTGCTGCAACTCGAGAAAATCCAGGAGGTTCTCCCCTCCAGGCGAGATGAGGCCCATTTCCGTTGAGGCGTCTTGAGGCTTAACACACCTAACGCCTGGAACTTCCAAAGGGTCCTTCACACCCTTGCTGCAACTCAAGAAGTTCCCCGACATACCCGTCTCCACTCGAGAGGAAGCACGAGAGTTCCACCCACACCCAGAGGAGACCCGTTTCCGACTCCTAGCTCGAGAGGAGGGATCCTTTCCCTGCGTGGTGGGGAAAGAATTCCCGCGTTCCCGTCGCATCTCAAGAGGAGGCGCTCTCCACAGGAAAGGCGAGAGGAACTCCAGGGTCCTGCCACCATTCCCAGAGTCCCCCAGATGTCTCAGTCCATTCCAGGGAAACCTGTTTTCCCTGCACTGCCTC
The DNA here is from genome assembly GCF_001704415.2 of Capra hircus. NCBI lineage: Eukaryota > Metazoa > Chordata > Mammalia > Artiodactyla > Bovidae > Capra > Capra hircus. Next base: position 8,397 of record NW_017217317.1, on the reverse strand, counting down.
GACTTTGAAGCCGAGGATCCACTCACACCACGGTGGCACGTGGACAGCCCTGTGGGAAAGCCTCGTGGGAAAGCCTCGTGGGAAAGCCTCGAGGGAAAGCCGCAGATCCCTTGATCCACGCGAAGGGAATTGTGACACTGCTGCTACAGCTCGGGAGGAAAGCGCACGCGCATGCCCCCACTCGAGAGGAGGACTGACTCCCCTGGGGAGACTCCAGAAGTACCCCAAGATCCATGTCAGCACTGGAGAGGAATCCTCAGGTTCTGGCCCCGACTCCACACAACGTCTTAGGCCCCGGCATCGACGGGAGAGGAATCCCGAGTGCCCCCGAGCAACTCGCATGGCGACTGGCCTTTCCTGAGGCCACCAGAGCGGGTCCCTGAGGTCCCCGTCGTAAGTCGAGAGCACCTGCCGCAAGTCGAGAAAATCCAGGGAGGTTCTCCCCTCCAGGCGAGATGAGGCCCATTTCCGATGAGGCGTCTTGAGGCTAATCACACCTAACCCCTGGAACTTCCAAAGGGTCCTTCACACCCTTGCTGCAACTCAAGAAGTTCCCCCGACATACCCATCTCCACTCGAGAGGAAGCACGAGAGTCCCGCCCGCATTCAGAGGAGCCCCCTTTCCGCCTCCTAGCTCGAGAGGAGGGATCCTTTCCCTGCGTGGTGGGGAAAGAATTCCCCGCGTTCCCGTCGCATCTCAAGAGGAGGCGCTCTCCACAGGAAAGGCGAGAGGAACTCCAGGGTCGTGCCACCATTCCCAGAGTCGCCCTGATGTCTCAGTCCATTCCAGGGAAACCTGTTTTCCCTGCACTGCCTCGACTTTCAAGCCGAGGATCGACTCACACCACGGTGGCACGTGGGACAGCCCTGTGGGAAAGCCTCATCGGAAAGCCTCCTGGGAAAGCCTCGAGGAAAGCCACAGATCCCTTGATGCAGCGCGAAGGGAAGGGTGACACTGCTGCTACAGCTCGGGAGGAAATCGCACTTGCATGCCCTCACTCGAGGAGAGGACTGACTCCCCTGGGGGACTCCAGAAGTACCCCAAGATCCATGTCAGCACTGGATAGGAATCTCAGGTTCCGGCACCGACTACACACAAGGTCTTAAGCCCCGGCATCGACGTGACAGGAATCCCGAGAGGCCCCCGAGCAACTCGCTTGGGGACTGGCCTTTCCTGAGGCCACGAGAGCGGGTCCCTGAGGTCCCCGTGGTAAGTCGAGAGCACCAGCCGCAACTCGAGAACATCCAGGAGGTTCTCCCCTCCAGGCGAGATGAGGCCCATTTCCGCTGAGGCGTCTCGAGGCTAATTAAACCTAACCTCTGGAACTTCCAAAGGGTCCTTCACCCCATTGCTGCAACTCAAGAATTTCCCCGACATACCCGTCTCCACTCGAGAGGAAGCACGCGAGTCCCGCCCACATCCAGAGGAGCCCCGTTTCCCGCCTCCTAGCTCGAGAGGAGAGATCCTTTCCCTGCGTGTTCGGGAAAGAATTCCCGGCGTTCCCGTCGCATCTCAAGAGGAGGCGCTCTCCACAGGAAAGGCGAGAGGAACTCCAGGGTCGTGCCACCATTCCCAGAGTCCACCAGATGTCTCAGTCCATTCCAGGGAAACCTGTTTTCCCTGCACTGCCTCGACTTTCAAGCCGAGGATCGACTCACACCACGGTTGGCACGTAGCACAGCCCTGTGGGAAAGCCTCGTGGGAAAGCCTATTGGGAAAAGCCTCGAGGGAAAGCCACAAATTCCTTGATCTCCGCGAAGGGAAAGTGTGACACTGCTGCTACAGCTCGTGAGAAATCGCACGTGCATGCCCCCACTCGAGAGGAGGACTGACTCCCATGGGGAGACTCCAGAAGAAGCCCAGGATCCATGTCAGCACTGGAGAGGAATGCTCATGACCGGCACCGACTCCACACAAGATCTTAGGCCCCGGGCATCGTCGAGAGAGGAATCCCGAGAGGCCCCCGAGCAACTTGTATGGGTCTGGCCTTTCCTGAGGCCACCAGAGCGGGTCCCTGAGGTCCTCGTCGTAAGTCGAGAGCACCTGCCACAACTCGAGAAAATTCAGGAGGTTCTCCCCTCCAGGCGAGATGAGGCCCATTTCCTCTGAGGCGTCTGGAGGCTCATCACACCTAAACTCTGGAAATTCCAAAAGGGTCCTTGCTGCAACTCAAGAAGTTCCCCGACATACCCGTCTCCAGTCGAGAGGAAGCACGATGGTCCCGCCCACATCCAGAGGAACCCCGTTTCCGCCTGGTAGCTCGAGATGAGGGATCCTCTCCTTCTTAGTCAAGAAAGATTTTTCAGCGTTCTCGTGGCCTCTCAAGAGCAAAGGCTCTCAATAGGAAAGGCGAGAGGAACTCCAGGGTCGTGCCACCATTCCAAGAGTCCCCCAGATATCTCAGTCCATTTCAGAGGAACCTGTTTTCCCCGCAATGCCTCGACTTTCACGCCGAGGATCCACTCACACCATGGTGGCATGTGGGGCAGCCCTTGGGAAAGCCTCGTTGGAAAGCCACAGATCCCTTGATCCTGGCGAAGGGAAGCGTGACACATCTGCTACACTGTCCCTGAGGTCACGGTCGTATGTTGAGAGCACCTGCCCCAACTCGAGAAAATCCAGGAGGTTCTCTGCTCCAGTCGAGATGAGGCCCATTTTCTCTGCGGCGTCTTGAGAGTAATCACACCTAAACTCTGGAACTTCCAAAGGGTCCTACACACCCTTGCTACAACTCAGGAGTTTCCCCGATATACCCGTCTCCACTCCAGAGGAAGCACGAGGGTCCGGCCTCCTCCAGAGGAGCTCCGTTTCCGCCTCCAATCTCGAGATGAGGGATCCTTCCCTGCTTCCTCGGGAAAGAATTCCCAACGTTTCCGACGCATCTCAAGAGGAGGCGCGCTGCACAGGAAAGGCGAGAGGAACTCATGGGTCCTGCCACCATTCCAAGTGCCCCCAGATGTCTCCGTCCATTCCAGAGGATCCTGTTTTCCCTGCACTGCTTCGACTTTCATGCCGAGGATCGGCTCACACCACGGTGGCACGTGGGAGAGCCCTGTGGGAAAGCCTCGTGGGACAGCCTCGAGGGAAAGCCACAGATCCCTTGATCCACGCGACGGGAAGCGTGACACTGCTGCTACAACTTGGGAGGAAAGCGCACGTGCATGCCCCCACTCGAGACGAGGACTGACTCCCCTGGGGAGACTCCAGAAGTACCCCAAGATGCATGTCAGCCCTGGAGAGGAATCCTCAGGTTCCGGCCCCGACTCCACACAAGGTCTTAGGCCCTGGCATCGATGGGAGAGGAACAGCGACAGGCCCTCTAGCAACTCGCATGGGGACTGGCCTTTCCTGAGGTCACCAGAGCGGGTCCATGGGGTCCCCGTCGTACGTCAAGAGCACCTGCCGCAACTCGGTAAAATCCAGGAGGTTCTCCCCTGCAGGCGAGATGAGGCCCGTTTCCACTGAGGTGTCTCGAGACTAATCACACTTGACCTCTGGAACTTCCAAAGAGTCTTTCACAGCCATGCTGCAACTCAAGAAGTTCCCCGACATTCCCGTCTCCACTCAAGAGGAAGCACGAGGGTCCCGGCCACATCCAGAGGAGCTCCGTTTCCGGCTCGTAGCTCGAGAGGACGGATCCTTTCCCTGCTTGGTCGGGAAAGAATTCCCGGCATTCCCATCGCATCTCAAGAGGAGGCGCTCTCCAAAGGAAAGGGGAGAGGAACTGCAGGGTCGTGCCACCATTCCAAGACTCCCCCAGATATCTCACTCCGTTCCACAGGAACCTGTTTTCCCTGCACTGCCTCGGCTTTCACGCCGAGGATCGACTCACACCATCGTGACACGTGGGACAGCCCTGTGGGAAAGCCTCGTGGGAAAGACTCGAGGGAAAGCCACAGATCCCTTGGTCCACGCAAGGGGAAGCGTGACACTGCTGCTACAGCATGGGAGGAAAGGGCACGCTCATGCCCCCACTCGAGACGAGGCCTGACTCCTTTGTGGAGACTCCAGAAGTACCCCAAAATCCATGTCAGCACTGGAGAGGAATCCTCAGCTTCCGGCCCCGACTCCACACAAGGTCTTAGGCCCCGGCATCGACAGGGAGAGGAATCACGAGAGGCCCCTAGCAACACGCATGATAACTGGCCTTTCCTGCGGCCGCCAGAGCGGGTCCCTGAATCCCCGTCGTAACTCGAGAGCACCTGCTGAAACTCGGGAATATCCAGGAGCCTCTCCATTCCAGGCGACATGAGGCCCATTTCCGCTGAGGCATCTCGAGACTAACCACACCTAACCTCTGGAACTTCCAATGGGTCCTTCACACCCTTGCTGCAACTCAAGAAGTTCCCCGACATACCCGTTCCTCTTCACGTTCTGCCATAATGGTGGTGTCATCTGCATATCTAAGTTGATTGATATTTCTACCGGCAATCTTGATTCCAGCTTATGTATCTTCCATCCCAGCATTTTTCATGATGTACTCTGCATAGAAGTTAAATAAACAGGGTGACAATATACAGCCTTGACATACTCCTTTTCCTTTTTGGAACCAGTCTGTTGTTCCATGTCCTGCTCTAACTGTTGCTTTCTGACCTTCATCCAGATTTCTCAAGAGGCAGGTTAGGTGGTCTGGTATTCCCATCTCTTTCAGAATTGTGGCTAAAACAACAGTATAAGGACCTTTCCGATGTCAGGCCAAGGAATTGTGTTTCCAGTCATTGAGCCACACCTGATCACTGAGCACAAATTCATGAATCTGTTCCTCAAGGGGGAATGATATTCTTTTTTATACAAACTTAGTTACCTGATTTATTACCTTACCTAATTGTTCCATCTGCTGTGAAATCCCACCCCCTTACTTGTGGCAAATCTGCTAACACCTGCCTCACTGTGGGAGGGGGTCTCCCATAGAAAATTTCATAAGGACAACAACTGATGGGAACGTGCGGTAACCCGTAATATGAGTAAGTCTGCCGGAAGCAAGCCCATCCATGTACAGTCAGTCTCTATGATCCATTTTGAAAGTGTCTCTTCAAGAGTTTGGTTGTTTCTTTCCACCATTCCAGAACACTGGGGCCTATATGCTGTATGTAATTTCCACTGATATTTAGAGCTTCACATACCTGTTAATTAACGCGGCTACAAAGACAGGGCCATTGTCGGATTCTATACTGGTTGGAAACCCAAGTCTGGGAATTATTTCTCAAAATCAGCGAGCTACTTCATTTTCTTTTTCAGATCAGGTAGGGAAGGCCTCTGCCCAACCGGAGAAGGTACCTACTATTCTAGTAAGTCATGATAACAGGTGACTGCCTTTGCTTCCCGAAGGACACTCGCTTTCCCTGCATCCTGAGAACTCCACGTCTCAGCCAGTTGGAAAAGCGCTTCTTGGAGGTCATTATTCAGGGGCAACTTCCCCTGGAGCCCGGGGCCATAGGGAGCGGCTCCACACTCCCAGGGAAAGGCAGAGCCACAGCCACACATCTGTCCCATCCCCTTTGCTCTGTAGGAGAGCTCTAGTGAGCCTAGGTCTGTCAGGAAAATTCTTGGCTCCTATGGGGACACATTCTATGTGTGAAACTGCATCCAGGACCTAGGGGCCACAGGGCGCCTGTTTCTCTCGGGGGCGGAGGGGTGGGGGGCCTGAAGCAGTGCGGCCCAGCAACAGCTTCCACATCCATCCAATTGCTCTTTTCTTACCTCTGATAGAACTAGCTTTGTTCCAGCCTTTGGCAATTTGGAGGCAAGCGGGCCCCACTTCCTCCCCAAGGAGGCATGGGACCTACTTTGAGTGGAAAGGCCCCTCACGGAGCTGAACCCAGGAAGGCACCCAGTCATGTCTGACACATTCCTGCATCCTGCTTCTTCATGAGCAATACCGCTATAAGCTAGGCATGTCTTTCCAAGGCTCAGAAAGGACAGGGGAGATGCATGGTGCTGCCTCTGGAATTTCGGTCCTCTGAGCAGACCTGGAGGTCTCCCCTTGAAGGAGCTAACCAGTTTCTTCCAAATACAGGCTTGCAAACACACACTGGGTGGCTGCCTCTTCTTCCCTGAAGGACGATCACTTTCCCCGCATCCTGTGAACTCTGCATCCCAGCCTGCTGGAAAAGCGCTTCTTGGAGGTCATTTTTCAGGGACAATTTTCCCTGGAGCCCGGGGCCGTAGGGAGGGCCCCATGCTCGCTGGGAAAGGCAGAGTCACATCCACAGTCTGTTCTACCCCTTTTGCCCCTGTAGGAGAGCTCTAGTGAGCCTAGGTCTGTCAGGAAAATTCTTGGCTCCTATGGGGACACACCCTGTGTGTTAACCTGCATATCGGACCTAGGGGCCACAGGGCGCCTGTTCCTCTCGGGGGGGACCCTGAAGTGGTGCGGCCCAGCAACAGCCTGAACATCCATCCGATTGCTCTTTTCTTCCTTCTGATAGAGCTAGCTTTGCTTCTCGCTTTGGCATTTCGGAAGCCAGGGGGAGCCCCACCGCTGTTGTCCTGGGGTCTATTGGAGGTACCGGGTCTATTGGACCCCAGCATGGCACCCGACCCCCTCAGACACACTCCCGCAGCCTCCTTCCCCATGGGCAGGACTGTTCTGACCTAGGAATGTGTTCCCAAGGCTCAGAAAATGCAGGGAGACACACGGCCCTGACTCTGGAACTGAGGCCGTTGGAGCAGGCCTGGAGGTCTGACGTCTGAGACGCCAAACACTTGCTGCAAGATACAGGTGTGAAAACACACTCTCTGGGGCTGCCTTTCCTTCCTCCAAGGAAGAGAGCTTTTCCAGTCTCCTCCGTGGCTGAGTCATACAAGGCTGGAAAGGTCTGGCTTAGAGGGCATTTCTCAGCGGCAATGGCCCCTGAGGCCCTGCACCCAGGGAGGGATCCTACCCTCCCAGGGGAAGTCAAAGCAACCTCCAAACAGCTGTTCTCTCATGTTTCCTCTGCAGGAGGGAGCTAGTGAGCCCAGGTCTGTCTGGAACGTTCTTGGATCCTGCGGGGAAATCATCCTGGGAGCCCACCTGGATACCAGTCGTAGGGGCTAAAATTCGCATTTTCCTTCCTTGGAGCCCTAACGCAGTACAGCCTAGCAACTGCTTGAAAATCCATCCTGTTGCTGTTTTCTTCCCTCTGACAGAGCGAGCTTTGCTCCCCATTTTGGGATTTCAGAAGCAAGGTGGTGGCCTGCAACTCCTTGCCTGGGGGTCCATTGGAGGTGCAAGGTGCCCTCGACCAGGTGACCCCAGCATGACACCTGGCCCCCTCAGACACACTCCCGCAGCCTGCTTCCCCATGGGCAGGACTGCTCTCACCTAGGAATGTGTTTGCAAGGCCAGGAAACTGCAGGGAGACACAAGGCCCTGATTCTGGATTGAGTCTGTTGGAACAGGCCTGCAGGTCTTCTGTCTAACAAGCCAAACACTTGCTGCAAGATACAGGCCTGAAAACACACTCTTGGGCTGCCTTTCCTTCCTCCAAGGAAGAGAGTTTTCTCAGCCTCCTGTGGGCTGAGAGTCACACAGGGGCTGAAAAGCACTTGCTGGGAGATTATTTTTCATTGGCCATGGCCCCTGAGGCCCTGTGCTCAGGGAGGGCTCCCTCCCTCCCAGGGAAAGTCAAAGGAAGCTCCAAACGGCTGTTCAATCATGTTTCTGAGAGAGTCATTGCCAAGGCAGGTTTATAAGAAGTTCAAGGGTCCCCAAGGAGAGAGGGGTCTAGATTCTCAAGGAGGAAGGAAGGACAAACTGTTTTTCCCTCTACATTCCTTAGGATTATATAACAATCATGCATCCTTCTGAGGACGGTCTCTGGAAAAAACCTTCTGGCTAATCCTGTTAATCTGTAAAATGTCAATTATGGGAGTAGGTCTAGTGAGTCTTTACAACCTCCAGACATTCTTTTGTTCGTTGTCATAACTTATTGGAGAGTATATAACTCCCATTACTAACACTAGCAAGGGGGTACGCTTTCTGCCCCTTGTGATGTCTCTGTCAGAAGCTTTCTCTATCTCCTTTATCCTTTAATAAAACTCTATTGCACAAAAGCTCTGAGCAATCAAGCCTCGTCTTGGGCCCTGGATTGAATTCTTCTCCTCCATAAGCCAAGAATCCCAGCATCTTTTCGTGGTTCAGCAACAATATTCATTTCCTCTGCAGGAGAGAGCTAGTGAGCTTAGGTCTGTCTGGAACATTCTTGAATCCTGTGGGGAAAATATCCTGTGCACACATCTGGATACTGGCCTAGAGGCCAAAATTCGCATTTCTTTCCCGGGAGCCCTAACGTGGTGTGACTTAGCAACTGCTTGAAAATCCATCCCATTGCTGTTTTCCTCCTTCTGACGAGCTAGCTTTGTTCCCTGCTTTGGGATGTCTCAAACCGAAGGGCGTCCATAGCTACTCGCCT